>NC_050464.1:14678500-14774906 GCF_903995425.1 Onychomys torridus
ATTCAAAAGATATAAATTTCACTGTAATAATTCCATATTTACATTAAGAACATTTCTATTCCATATTTCCTTTTCTTTTGGTTTTTGGAGACAGGGTTTCTCTGTGTAGCTTTGCAGCCTTTCCTGGAACTCACTCTGTAGTGCAGACTGCCCTCAAACTCACAGATCTGCCTGCCTCAGCTTCTCAAGTTCTGGGATTAAAGGCATGCACCACTATTGCCAGGTTCCTCATATTTCTATTAAAATTTTCAATATTTTTGCAATGTGGATTTTGTAATTAATTAAAGTTTATTGAATTTATCATTTTCTATTACCTGATATACCTTTTATTCTAGTATCATTTGCTTTGTTAGTTCTTCAGATGTGTCTTCCTTCTACCTTCTCACTCTCAAGTTACTTTGCTTTTTCTATGTCATATGTGCTTATATCTATCCATTTCTATCTGACCATGAATGTTCTATAAGCACAGCCATATACCTTCATTAGTAAATGCACAGCATATATTACTCATGACAATATTTTTAAGAAATTTAAAATGATTTTTATGATATATGTATATTTCATTATATAGCTTTTAAACTACAGGATTCACTGTTTTGAAATATATAGCACTCATGTTTTAGTATTATTTCTTTCTTACTAAAAAGTGTCTCGTTAAACTGCAGTCATGCAGTACTTGATGCTGATGTTTTTAATTTCCTCCAATGAATATAACTAACATGTGGATGAACAAAATGGGGCTCTAATGTAGACAAAGCCTATATGCACATTAACTTTTTGAAGATTCTGGACAGTCAGTCTCACTATGCATATTTTAAAATTAGTCAAATTAAAGTCACCCAAGAGTTTGAATATTTGAAACTTTATCAATAAATATTTTTAAAAATAGAGTTACAGGAAAATCATTATATCATTCAAAAAATTCCAGCTGTTATACAAACCAACTCATTTAATATACATGATAAAGTTGATCAAAACTTTTTATGTTTCTCTCCAAATTAAACATTGTGAGTATATGTGCAGTCACTGCTATCAATTGTCTAATGCCTGCTTTATGTTTCTTGGACCTGGAAACGACAGTCCTTCATATTCAGTGTCCTGGCTTGTTCTAAGAAGAAAGATGTGCATCTATGCCTGGCTTATTCACAACACTGTCATTAACAAAAGTGTTCATGTATCATTCAGCTAGTTTCATAAGATATTAGCGGCATACCTGTTACTCTTAACATGGTGGTTCATTTTTTTTGTGACTCAAGCTACAGATGATCTGATGCCACCTTTAACATTGAGTTAGTTGCACCAAGCAAGTATGT
The DNA here is from genome assembly GCF_903995425.1 of Onychomys torridus. Taxonomy (NCBI): domain Eukaryota; kingdom Metazoa; phylum Chordata; class Mammalia; order Rodentia; family Cricetidae; genus Onychomys; species Onychomys torridus. The sequence goes on from NC_050464.1 coordinate 14,679,814, forward strand.
GATATACATACATGAATTGAAGCAATACATTCACATATAAAACAAAATGAAAAATCATAAAATAAAAAACTTTCAAATACTTCCATGTGTAAATTACATACAATCATTCTCACACTTCGAATGCATCTAGAACCATGACTGAAATTATGCATCTAAAGGCCATAAGGATCCAACCCTTTAAGATGTGCTAACTATGAGATAAATATGACTTGAAATGCAAAAAAGTCAGTAATTTATAAAGTTTGTGCATGTGCACATGAGTGCATGCCTGTATGTGTGTGTGAGTCCATGCCTGTGAGTTGTGTGTGTGTGTGTGTGTGTGTGTTTGTGTGTGTGTGTGTGTGTGTGTGTTTTAAATGCCATGGTGAAATGAAGCAGACTACTCTGTGATGGGTAAAGTTGTTCAGTGAAATCAACAATGGCTGTAGAGGATCAGTAACATATATCAAGTATGAGTTTCAATGGCCTGAGCATCAATTAAAATGAGGATAAAATCAACCAAAACATTCTTATTCTGACTGAAAGACGAGGGGACTTATCTCAAATGTTTCTTCACAGAACGTTTCAGTCTGCTTAGACTTTGGAGAACATTGTTTAAGAGGTGAGAAATCCCCCAGTGCGTCTGACACACTTACCTGTCTCATTGGAAATCTCATTATCTGGACAAGGAGGGCAATCATAGCAGCAGACAGGCTTGCCCTCCTGGGGAGATTTTGTGAATCCTGGAACACAGCTCTCACTGCACACAGAACGAGGAAGCTAGGAAGTAAATATAGAAGAGAAAATACTCAGCAGTGTACTGTTTTAAAACAATAAAACTGTTGATTTTTCCATATTGAACAATGACATAGAATGTTTTGTATTTATTATTTGCATGCTGCAGAATCTTTTTTGGTGCATTGCTTATCATTTCAATGTAGTATACCCTATGAAGTTCAATTTCTTTCAACAATGACACAAAGACAACAGAAATCTGAAGGATTGTGGAAATGTAAATGGTAGGAAAAAATAATATGTTGGTTGACTGAGGACATAGCATAGTGGGCAACTGTAGTGTCATACTGATCCTATTCTGTACTTCCTCACAGCTGGAGTGAGCAACTTTGTTTCCCAGTGTTGTTGCTTAATTTACATTTGTCAGCTTGACAGAATTCAGAATTATCACATAAACTAATCTTTGTGACTTTCTATGCAAGATGATCTTGTTACAGATCTTGAAGTGGGAATTTATATTATCTAATTATGTAGCAACATTTCATTGGGTGTTGCTAAGGGCTGAAAAAAACAAAACGGGAGTTGAAGATCAATGTTCGCATCTATCTACTTCCTAACTAAAGATACAACATGACTCACTTTCTCAGGCTCTTGCCAACATGATCTCCTGAATCATTATTGAGTGCTCACCCAAATGTGAATCATATAAAATTTATGTTCTTAAGGTATGTTGTGATGTATAGACAAATTGCTTCCTTTTCATCAGCAAAAAAGTAATTAACCAATGCACATGGGCCCTACTGGACATTGCCAAATGCCTGAATTCAAAATAACTATACACTTACATCTCCTAATCTGGCATCTTAATTAATACTTTTGTCAGTTGGTTTCAGTGCAGGTATTAAATCTTAATTTATAACTGCATATTTATAACTGCAAATATGTGCCCATAGAATAAAGTATGGAAAAATAAACGTTCCATTACTCAGACTAAGACAATAGAAACTTACTCATATGACATTATTTTTGTACATTGAGAAAGGCTCTGAGTAAGGTAACAATGATCATTACATCCACAAACAAATGTTTATTGACATAGAGATCAAAGCAATGAGATAAGATACAGCCCACCTCTGCAAATCTTATAGCCCATTGTATCATATAGTCAGACAAAAGCAGTTCTTGCCCTTCTGGAGCTTTTGGAGAAAATGTTCCAACTTTCATCTTTCTTCTGAGGCTCTCGGGAAAATTCCAGATGTTGATAATATCATATTCTGCATCCAATTCCCCTTGTGAATCAAAAATCACAATGTTTCTAGCACCATTTTTGTACTGGATATTTTGGAGAAAGGGGTGAATCTAAAAGAGATACACAATCTGATGTTTTAATAATTCCCAGAAAATTTCAATGGAACTTGATGAAGTAATGGGCCTCATTGTCCTAAATCTCTAGCATAAAATGCAAGCTATACTAAGCTATCAACAATTTAATGGATGAAGACCAAAAATGAATATATCATGTCTCTATACTGCCAGTCACTTTTAAAAGAAAGATTTACACACACACACACACACACACACACACACACACACACACACAGAGAGAGAGAGAGAGAGAGAGAGAGAGAGAACAACAAACAAACAAACAGAAAGATTTAATTAATGAATGTTGATTCAAGAAAATGTCCACAGTTTTAAGTGCTAGTCACATCCAAATATTTAAGTAATCTACTCAAAATTTCAGTTTGTAAATGGGGTTTTTATTTAGAAAATGCATCTAAGTGGTCAGTTAGGTAACATAACCTTAGCTTCAGAATGTGGAGTATAAAGATCTAGTAGCATTTGAAAATTTAGAATCTAGTTCTCCTATTTCTATTATGAAATATACTTAGTGATATTTGGGTTTCAATTGAGTGTATTATCATGAGAAGATTCTGAGGGTTATTATAACACAAGGAAGATACGACATACACACATTTTAACTCTGTTATTGTCACTCATTCATCATGAACAATGATACATATGTTTGCCCTGATGTGCAGATGATAAATTACATACATAATCTCAGGTGCATTTTGGCAAAATATGCCACAGTGTACAAGCATTTCCTAAGTGCTTTTATAAAACATCAATATGTCACAGTGCTTTTGATAAAATATACAGAAAAGAAACTACCTCCCAAGGGAAGTTATATATTTCTCCATATCCATGGGGATTAACTTGTATTTCTTGGAGTGCCATCTCATGGAGACTATGAGCCACAGCATATACAGAATTATATAAATTGTAACTCTCTTCACTCATGTCTATTTCCCAAACATTTTTAGGCAACATTTTCAAAGAAGCATTGGATAGACAGTTACCCAAAATTTTACAATCAGGCACAGAAAAAGAGCAATTGAAGTATGTGTTCCAGAACATAGCAAGAAAAAGGTCTTCTGGGTACTTGGAAGTGTTGTACGTCTGGATAAACTTCCTAAATTCAGAAACCTCAGTATTGTGATGTGCAAAAATGAGACTGCCATGGAATGTATCAAATATGAGAGAATTAGTAAGAGAAGTTTCATCCCATTGTGACTTCAGGACCCAGACTTTTGTGTTTAATAGCTGTGCTGCTATAAACATAATTGCACCATGTAAGGATTCATGGTCACCATAAATGATAACCACATTTGCAGGTGAGTTCCTAATCTTCTCATGAATTTTTATGGAAGGTTCATAGTAGGAGGTAATTGGGATGTCTGGAATCATTTCTACAAAAGCTAAACACACTCTGTTCCTGTCCATCTCTTCTCTCAATTCTGATAGACTCTCAGCTCCGGTGTGGTCATCCATAAGAACCAGTCCCACCCAGGTCCAGCTGAAATGAACCATCAAAAGGACAATGCCATGTGAGAGAGATGTGTCCCTGGGTGCTGTCTGATAGAGAGAAGAGAACTGGCTTCTGTCACTCAGGATAGTGTCAAATGGCCCAAAAGTAAGCTGAAGGGAATTTCAGATAGGAAACATGAGTGAAGACATTCACATAGAACACACTCTTAAAGCTAAATTGGCACTTAGGATTGGTATAGTCCAACTTATTCTCATGGTGTGATAAACTCCCATCTTGTTTCCTAAGACAATTGTAGAGAAGTCCTCACAAGACACAGAATTTCCTAAGCACCCACTACAGGCTCCAACCTATTCCTCCTCTCTGTCTCAGGCAAAGTATATGGGGCTGCATTACCAAATGCCTGATTTGTTTTCTTTGATTGATGAATGACACAACCTCACTTCCTTACATTTGAAAATATCTGAAATGTCTACAGTTTAATGCAAGTTTCTTGTTCCCTCACAGCCATGTCCCTCACCTGTGGATATTTGTAGAGATTTAGCAGTCTCCCAATAAGTGCAGATGTTGCCCATGATGCTCCTGTAAGTAAAGTAGCAGGCTTCTTCTCACTTCTACAACTATAATTAGGACACACATTTTCAAATCCTGCGAAGCAAGTAAAAGCTCCCAGAAGAACAGTCCATTGATTGCTAGGGACAGTACGGAGATAAAATCCTAGAGACGTGTTGGGTAAAATGTGCGTGTTTCTGTTGATCTCCTCAATGGCGAATCTGAATGCCAAAGAAAACTGGAAGCTCTTCATCTTGTACCTAAGAGAGGGATTAGCATTATTTATGAATGTCTACCAGTATGATCTCATACCTTCTTTGTTATATATCTACAAACAGTAATTTTTGTTGTCATGGTAATGGTTATAATGTATATGCCAGGGTATATAGTAAGTGGTGATTTAATTACCTTAAAGCCTCACATGGAGCTAAAATTTGGGGACAGGAAAGTTGGCTTGAATTGATATTACTCGTGCAATCTTCTGGTAAGTAGAGACACATGCAAACGCCCCTTATTCTTTGATGCTTTAACCAGCAGATGGCAACTTCCATCCTTTAAGGCTCCCCTAAATACTATAAAACCCCAGGGACCCAACAACACATTCACGCTATCTGTACATAGAGGGAGAGACTGCAGCATTTCAGTTGTTCTAATTAAAATCAATGATGCTTATGGGTAAGCCTGAATGGTTTACATGCATAAATCCCAAAGCAATGTTTGGGTATGAACCTGGAGGGGTTTGAGAGTCCCCAACTAAGCAGAGATCATTGAACAACCTTTTATTTCTCCCAGTGCCATCTCCTTTTCTTTTCTGAGAACCATACAATGAAGAGCAGAATGACTGAACTTCTTATGGTTTAATAGCCTACATACATAACTCTGAGGGTTTTTTCTCAGAATTTTATATTTTCCCTCATCTGCCAGCCTCTTTCTATGCCTTCACTATGTTCTTACCTCCCAAAATAAGTGGATTACACTAGAACCTTGAATACCACCTGGCAGATTTTGAACATTCAGAAAATATCAGACCTCTAAGGTGTTTATTTTGTAATTTTTAGTGTTTTGTTTGCTTTTGTTTTACTTTAACATTAATAGTCTGCACCTGATATATGTACTGCCTCTAAAGAAACATAACTGAAATTCACAGATACCAACAGACACTCTAAAGATTGGTATTGCCAATGAGAGCCAAGCTTCAGCCAGAAAAGTGCTTCTCCAGTAGGCTCAACAGGGTCTCACTGCTAATTCTGACTGATAAGTCCAAACCAATTTCCCCTAACTAAGATAAAATGTCCTTTTTCCTCATGCTGCTCTGTTCTCTGAGTGTATGCTTTTGTTTCTGCCCAGACTAACAACATGTTTATTAAAAATTGCTATTTTGGGTTAGGGATTTAGCTCAGCGGTAAAGCACTTGCCTAACAAGTGCAAGGGCCTGGGTTCGATCCTTAGCTCCAAAAAAAAAAAAAAAAAAAAAAAAAAAGATTGCTATTTTAAGTTTCCCTTTTACAACAAACGTGATAAAAATTTAAGCTCAACATGCTTTAATCATAAAATCTTAGTTCATTAGAATTTGTCTTTGTGTTATTCATGTAGAGTGTACCTAGATGGAATTATTGTTTGTTGTTCATATCATGTACTTAATAACAAAATGATTATAAGTAAATGTTTCTGTAAACTAAAAATGAGAAATTTGACCGCATTCATTTGTTCATAGTAATACTAAAATCACAAATTAATATTAAAATCAAATATGTGTTTAATCAGTAATTCCATATAGGTAGAATAAATAAATATGACTATGTCACTGAACAGTTCTTTGAAACAATTAGTCTGAGGTTTTACATATAAATTTAATGTCTACTTTTAAGTCAAAGACATATATATAGAATCATACAATTCAGGTCAAAATGATATTTCCTGATTTTTATATCAACTTTATTTCTAGAATATGGTTCATATCCATTAGGGTTATTGATTTCATTTAAGGTATTATTGTTCCTATACAGGATATGTTATCCATATTGCAATATTATCATCTCTTCATATACAATGTTATATCTGTTCTTTTATATGTGATATATGTACAATTCATGAATGCCTATGCAGTAATAAATATTTTAATGATTGTGGGGATAATTTTCACCAGGAAATCTGATTAAAAATAAATGAACAAATATGTATTTGAAGATCCAACACAGTGATTTTATCTTCTTAAGTAAAGAACAGCAAACTACTACCTTCAATTCTGTTAGACCAAAATGAGCACACCAGGATACCTTAAATGTGAATATATCTTTAAAACTAAGATCACTTGATGATATTTTTAAAACATGGGACAGGGATATCTATCTATGTAATGATAAATTATCTTAATATATAATGAGTAAAGAATTTTCAGTGTGACTGTATCTGGGTCGCCCACATTCTCATCAGAAAGACAGTCCTCATTTTCTGTAAATAAGCCTTATGAATTCATGGGTTTTGTATGGTGAACTTTGATGAGAATGAAATTTGTGTCAATTCAAATATAAACAGAAGGATAGACATTATGTGAGAAAGAATATTCCCACAATAAATAGCAAGTTTATTTGTTAAACCTCCTATGTCTTGTGGGGGATTTATTGGAAATAAATCACAGCAAAGGGAAGTATGATTGTATGTCAATTTGGAAAGGGCTCTACTTTTGATGGGTTTTCTTGGTTACCAACTTGACTACATAGAATCTCAATCATAGAGGTTGGGAAGCTTCCTTTAATCCAGATACTGTAGATACTTCCTTAACCAAGATCTTGAGGCAGGAAGACTTACCTTTAGTGCAGATCTAATTCTGATGTATACCTGTACAAGGAAAAGGGAGAAGGAAGACTTTGCTCTTTGTCTGCTTGCTATCACCCCACTAACAAGTCCATTCTTTCACTTGAATTAGAACCTACTTCTGCTGCATTCCAGGATATATATCAAGATGTGTGGCTTTGATATATTTACAACATGAGGGTTATATTGATTCTCTACATGAGATAGTCAAAGGAGTACATGTATACATGCAAACATGTGTAAAGTAAAAGGTTAAAAAAAATAATTGAGAATAGTTCTCAAATAGTAATTACACTGAAAAATTCGGGTAAAATAAATGTTAATACATAGGATAAAAATGTTGCAGATAATACATATAAATAGAAAAATACAATGATTTTCATAGAATTTGAAATCTGTTTTCTGTAACTTAAAGTATTTATACTGCAACATATAATACACAAATCCAACACACATACACACAAATACACAAACACATGCATTTGAAGAGCTAGAACAGAAAATAAAATGCTCTCATCATGATGGAATGGCTAATATTTTGTAGAAATGTGTATCTAGTTATGTAAACATGTTAAAATAAATGTCAATTGATACAGAAAAATAAATTATAAAGGTGTTTTAAAATTACAAAACAATATTATGAATTCAAACTTATTTGAGGATGATGAAATCTGAATAATGAAAAGACATACATTTTAAAAGTACTTACTGGTACATACTCTGTTTTTCACTTCTGAAATCATTTGTTGTAGTGTTGAAAACATAAAAAAGTGGAACAAGTGCAACAATGACCACATTTCCATCACGATATAAATGACATTGTACTCTTTCATGGCACTCAGAAGCATTGAAGGAGGACAAAGGAACAAGAGACTGCAGGAGCCAGAGAAGAAAAATCAAAAAGACCATTATAAAAGAGAAGTGTCTACCACACTGTAAGCATGGGGGGCAGCATCCCAATGTGTTCAGCAGCTACATATAGAGCTCATATTTTTGGGAAAACAAAAGTTTGCAATATTGTTGGTGGCTGAAGTCATCACTCTAATCACATGCACTTTTGACATGTTCCATCTACCCTCCGTGGAGAATTTGAAAACCTTTCTTCCCTGAGAATTTCCATCTGATACCTGACATTCAAGATTAAAAACAAGCTTCAAAAGACATTTGGGGTCTTCTTTAACCACAGGCCCCATGATTTCACCTAAGAGGAAAAACAGCAAGACCCCAGGGATGAGGCTTCTTGAATAGACTTGCCCAGAGCTCTCTACCACAAAAGTTACATGAGACAGTGACTCAGGATGATGCAAAGACCTTGCGAGGAGGATGTCAAGGGAGATGAGATGGGAAACATCCTAATAAAGTGTGCCAAACAGACTGGCGCAGTGAAAAGCAGTAGTGCATCTGCTTGATAAAACTATTAAAATTGCCAATCTAACTTGCCAATGTCCTGGAGGAATCAAAAAACTTTTTTTTTTTTTTTTTACAAATCTTGCATGACTACATACCAATATTTCTTCCATGTCTGCCTATACTCCAAAACGTTTTCTATCTCAATCCTGGGAAACAACAGGCTGAACTTATGAATTCCAAATCAATGGCTCAATCAATGATAAGATTAGGTTTTCTGTTTACTTTTTGACTCTGACCTACTGTGCTATTGTGTGCTCTTTCCAATGTTGAGTCATTCAGTTAATATAAAATCCTGATACCCCTACATCCAGAGAAAGAGATTCAGCAGCATTTTTGCTTTTCTTTGAATATGGAGTACTGGAAATACCACCATCACTTTCAATAAATACATACATACATGAATGAATAATGAATAAATAAATAAATAAGGTTTTATATACTCCACCCAATATGTATAAAATATTCATTCAGAATACTTTAAATGAAGTTTATCTGAAGAGGAAAAAATTCAATAATTGTGTATATAAAGTCTGAAAACATTATCATGCACACATATACCTAACACATCACCCGTAGCTTCACATGGGTTCCATTCTACAAGTTTACAGATCCTAAGTAGCAAAGTTGAATGTATCATCTAGCTTCTAACCTGAGCACTGCCTCACACCACCACTATACATCTGCTATGTATTAAGGAACAAGTTCTGAATACAACATTGTCATTTAATAACTGTAACAGAGGCCTGCAGTTTCTTTATTTGAAAAAGGTTATAAATGACTCTAGACTTGTGTCTCTCAAAAGGCTAGGTTAAACTTCTAAGCACTAATACCTTAGACTCCTGATTGAAAATTGGTTATTTTATGAGGAGATCAGTATGGATAAAGCCATTATTGTTGGAACTGGTGTGACTGGAAAGACCAATAGCCCAGATAGAGAACATGGAGTCGAGGACTGCTGATACTTCATGACCTGACTCACAATAAAACCTAATCACTTTTATTCAGAGGTTCAGAGTATAAGCACGCCAGTTTGAATTTCTGTATTCCAAAGCTTTGGGATATAGTTGGAGAGCTTCTCTCCAGCCCCCGCCAAGCCCTATTAGTCCAACAACCCACTTAAAAAATAAACACACAGACATTCATATTATTTAAACTGCTTGGCCATTAGCTCAGGCCTATCATTGTCTAGCTCTTACTCTTATATTTAGCCCATTTCTATTAATCTTTACTTTGCCACATGGCTTGTGGCTTACCAGTGTCTTTACATGTTGCTTGTCATGACGGCGGCTGGCACTGTCTCTCCTCTTGCCTTCCTCCCCTCAGAATTCTCTTCTCTGCTTGTCCTGCCTATACTTCCTGCCTGGCTACTGGCCAATCAGCATTTTATTTATACAGAATGATATCCACAGCACTTCCCCTCTTCTTTTTTGTTTAAAAAAAGGAAGGTTAATTTTTATATAGTAAAATTACAGATAACAAAACAATTATCAGGTAAGAATTACAGTTACAATATTAAAGAACATATCCTATCTATCTTATATTTGTGAGTTTAAGGTTTTATATCTAACTTATCTTTTATCATAACTGAGAAAATTATAACTATCTAGTCTTCAACCACATCAAAGACCTCAGAAGAATATAATATTACCTGAGAACCAGGAGAAGGATGCAAGCAACTTTCGGGAGTCTTGTAGGGTAGACAGAGACAGCTGGCAGCCTGGACAGTCATCTAATGTTCCTTTGTAAAGTTGGGGCATTTGTCTTTAGCCCACAGGGCTAGAGTCTCTTGGTCATTTCTCTCAGTGTCCTGTAGAATGTCTGGCAGTTTCCTCTGCGAAGCAGGAATCTGAAGGACCATTTTGCCATGCAAAGTTTAGTGGTCACCTTTCTATGGGTCCTGCATGTCCAGTTAATCAAGCAGTCCAGGCAAGAACAGTTTCTTGCCCAAATGGCTATTTTTGCCAAGGTGAAGATAAGATATGAAGTATCTTTAATGCCCATCCTCCTCTCTGAAGTAAATTGGTGCTGCCAGGAGCAGACATGTCTCAATGTCCAGAAAGTCTAAATTTTAAAAATATTTTAAATGCCATATTCTGTAGATCTTTGAAGTGTTTGAAGATTACCTGTCTATCTGAAATATCTCTGTGTATACCTAGAAGACTTAACTAACATGGCTACGAGTATGATTATCATAGATGACCAACTATTAATCTATTTTTAATTATCCATTACAATTTTAAATGAGCTGTACAAACATAATACCTTAAACAAGAGTAGAAATATATACACAGTATAACAAAATTAACTTTAAGTTTGTATCAATAGACTAAAATCTATACCAATGTTGCTCTTTAGAAGTAAGTTCATTAATCTACCCTTTCATCCTATCACATCTATATCATATCCCCTTTTTATCTTTAGAAAGAGATTGCATTTATAATCAACCTGTTTTAAATAAAATATTTGTTTTTCTCTGTCCCACACCAGAGGGCTCTTCTGATTTGGGACACCAAGAATCTCTTAACCTTTTCTTTTAACAGTGTGCCTGGGTTTAGAGAAGGAGTGAGCCAATTCCATCTCCAAAGCCAGCTGGGAATTTAGCCGTAGTTTTTCTTACTACTTCCTGCTGGAGGGGGGCGCTGTATCTTATGGGGACATGACCTTCTCTCCAGCCCCCACCAAGCCCTATTAGTCCAACAACTCATTTATAAAATAAACATATAGACATTTATATTATTTAAACTGTTTGGCCATTATCTCAGGCCTATCATTGTCCAGCTCTTACTCTTATATTTAGCCCATTTCTATTAATCTATACTTTGCCATGTGGCTTGTGGCTTACCAGTACCTTACATCTTGTCATGGCAGCTGCTGGCAGTCTCTCCCTGCCCCAGCCTTCCACCTCCCACAATTTTCTCCTCTCTTGTCCCATCTATACTTCCTGCCTGGCCACTGGACAAACAGCATTTTATTTATACAGAGCGATATCCACAGCATTGGGAGAATAGATTTCTCATGTTTTACAACATTCATAGTTTGTATGGTATTGAGCTGGTGCAAATTATTTTCAGCAAACATTCTCCTGGGTAATTTAAAACAAGCATACAATTTTTCTATATTACTGATATATTTTTATTCTCAATTATTAATTTATTGTCTGATACTTGGGGTTTCATATTGGCACTAGTACTTAAGATCTCTTCCTTTGATCTGCCAACATATGTTTATATTACAGTTCATATGTCAGTATTATAAAATTCAAAACAACATACATTTTCATTACAGGGGGAAAGAAATTTGGAAATTTAAACAAAATGTACATTGAGATGAGGAAGAACTTAGAAACCATGATGCAGAACAAAGGTCTTTACTTAGACTGTGTCTATATTATTATTAGGGTGTTTTATTAGTTTATAAAATAATGGGTTTGCCTAAACTATTTCCACAGGAGCTTAGATTTTACTGATTCTTCTCCACATCTTAAACCCCTATGCACATTGTTGGAACACTATTCAGCCTCATTACACCTACTTTCTTCCATTTTAAAATCATCCTGTTTCCACTACTTTCCTTAAAGATGTGTGATATTTCATGGGGAGACTATTTCTTCTACTACAAGAATTACTTACTCACCATTTCTCCCTTTGAACTTTACATAACAATTTTTATTATACTGAAGCAAGACTTCATAGAGGAGATTTCCAAAATAGCTTTAACTCATGAGACTCTAGAACTATTTCCAAAAAGCATGATCCTTCAGGCAGCAGGGCCTTAAATTCTGGTATTTTGGAAGTCTGCAGACAACACTGAACAACTCAGCTATGTGTTTCTCATGGCAGATATTATGGTTTTTGTTAGGTGATCTGTTACTCTTCAGAGGAGACATTGATTTACATGCATTATGCATATTTTATATGGATAGTTAATAGTATGATTTCTTTTGAAGTTGGCACAGATCCTAAAAGTCGTTTAACTCTTCTTCCTCCCACTTCTCTATTTGCCCCCTGGCCATTCCAACTACAACTCCCTCATTCCAGGTGAGCATATGAATTCACATTAAGCATGACAGCATGCACAAGCCTAGTACAAACACAGGGGTGAACAAATCCTTTTATTGAGAAAGAGGCAGCAATGAAGTCCTACCACTAGCTCACAAACTACTGGCATTTGATGCTTGCTCAGGGAGAAGTGTGAACTTTCTTAGGTTTGATATGCCTGGTACCTCAACTGTTTTCCCAGGGATTGCCAAGAAACCCAGACATACACGGACAAGACTTATTTACTTGATGTTTGAAAAATTGGGCAGAAAGTTAGGCTGATGAAGATAGGGGTTAGGTCTAGAGTCCCTAGCCTTAGGGGATAAAAACTATCAAAACCCACTGAACAAAATTCACAAAGATAACTAATGAAAATAAATAAGGAATTTCTTCATCTTAGGTCAAGCCTGGGGAGTTAAAGCTGCAGTCACAGTTTGTAACAAAGCTCCTGTCATTGGTAAAGTAATTAACATCATTAAACAGAAAACTTATGCTCTGCACAATGAAAGTATTTAGGGTCGTGACAGAGTAAAACAGCAGGTATAGAAGACTCAAAATGAGAAAATTAAAAATTTTGATTATATAGATAGATCCTTGACAAAGAGTAATAAAATATAAACATATTCTCAAGGATTATCACAAAGACATTACTGTAATTTTGACCTATGCACCACCGCACATTTGAAGATGGTGGCAGGATGAGGAAAACGATATGAATGGTGTGGTTCTGATCCAAGACTGGGATAACATATGTTACAGAAGCTGACATGAAGGTATTATACACACTAGAGGGAACTAGATCATCTCAATATTACTGTTAGATGTTGGATGTAGATCTCAAATTCAGGGTCTTTGCTCAGTGGTAATTTTCCTGGCCTTAATTCAATTGTTTGCAGTGGTAATTTTCCTGGCCTTAATTCAATTGTTTGTAGAGCCCAGGTTCTGGGATATATGGAGGCTCTAGGATTTTTAAAAGTTTAGACCTATGTAATACAAGTGGGTTATTATTCACAGACATTTGGAGATTCTATCAACCTCAGGCTCTGGCCTTCAGTCTCAGCTTCCTTGTCCTCTACTATGTGAAGACTTGATGCCTCATGCTCTTACCTCCTAGAGCTCACCATTGCATCCTTCTGTGTCTACCCTGAAATAATGACAGCTCTGCTAAAAAGGGAGCAAGGTAAGCTAGCTTCCATTACATTATTCAGTTCAGATTTTTCTTCATGAAAGTGAGAAGTAACTAATACAAATGAACAACTTTTTGCTCATAAGTCTACACAATCCTTTCATATGTGAACTGACTTATGTGTACCATCTGTAAGAACATTAAAAATACTTGAATTCTAGAGGTGAATGTAAAAATAATTTCCTTAACCTTAACTTTGCCATCTAAGAGTATAAATACTTTGTTATATCTTATATCTCTCACCAAAGCAGTTACATTTGCTGTTACTAGATGAATAATTTTGTACATTATTTATTTCATATAGAACTTCAAATTTCTTTCCAAGGAGATTATTTTCTAGATGTATCTGTGCCGCTACCAAGTGTTTATTAAATTCAAAGTTAAGAACTTGAGTTTATTTTAAAAACAATTCCTACTTCTCTTGGTTCAAGTTTTTATAAAATTGGATGCTTTTTTATTTGTTTTCTATTAATTAATTAAAAACATCAGATGCTTTAAGAAGAAAGAGAGAACTTCTTCAGTGAAACACTGCAGAGTCTTAGACATGCTTAGTACTTGAAAGGAAAATTATTTTCTCCAGTGCTGTCTCCCTGGAGACAAATTGGGCCTCCTGGATCCTGCACCTGGTTCCTCTCTGTCTGCTCTCCTCTTCTGCCTCTCCTCACATAGTTCAATCTGGTTATGTCCACTCTGGACTCTCTAGATGTCTCTGACACTGCCTATGCTCTCCTACATATCTGTAAAAAACTTTTTCCTCCACCATGTCTAGAACCATTCATGTCCTTTTCTTTATTATTATTGTACTGATTAGAGACAGATGACAATACGCAAGGCACCCAGCACTCATGGTCCTACACATTTCTGCAAAAGAAATGAGAGGAATCAAATAGTGTTGTTTCCAAAGATTTACATACTTTTTATGAAATAATGATATAAACTTGAGTAATAGGTACTCATAAATATGAAGAATGCACACAATACATTGTTTCAGTTGAAAGAATGTAGAGCGATGTATCCAAAGTGAAGAATTGTGAGCAAGTGAGTACACAAAACACTGTCCAGATCAGGAGTCAGAGGCATGAGGACAAGTTAGACTGAACTGGTTGCAGCAGGACATTTCACATTTTTCACAGATTAGCAGGAGTTTCATGTAATTATCTCTTATTGAAAGTGCCCAATTGACTGATATCAGAAGTGGAGTTATAAAGTAAAGATTTAAATGTTTTTCCATTGTGCTATAGATTCCAGACTATTATGCAAGCACTTGGTACACTATTTCTTTTATGCCAAAATTGTTATCATTTTTTAAAAATGAGCTCTTTTTCAGAGTAAAAACATATATGAAATGAAAGCAATATGCATTCATAAAATATATCAAGGGCATTACAAAAATATATGCATGCACACACATGGAAACAGTAGGTGCATTGAATGCCATCATGGAATGTTGGAGATGAAAATAATACATTCACATATCATGTCTATGTTTAAATACTAATTGACAGGGTATGGTGGTTTGAATGGAAATGTCCACCAAAATATCTGGTACTCTTAGGAGGTGTGACCTTCTTGTGGTAGGTGTAGTCTTGTTGGAGGAAGTGTGTCTCTTTCTATGAATCATGCATGTCTACACAACAATATTTCATCACTGTCTCCTTACTCCACAACATAGTCTCTGTCTCAATCCGGGATAAATCAGTGGTCATTCTGATTTCATAAATTTCAAATGCCAACGCTGAGATTAGGTTTTTTATTAACAGTCTGAACTTTGAACTTCTGTGCAATTTTCTCCTTTTTCTCCATGGTGAATCCTTCATTTACATTTAGTTCTGATTTTTCCACAAACCAGAGTGCATGCTTCATTATTTTAGGCTTTTACTTGAATATACAATATTATGACAAACTCCTCTGTGCCTCCATAAACCATGACAACTGAGAAGCAACTCTATCGTATTATACAATCCACTCAACAAAAGTATCCTGAATTTCCTAGATCAAGTTGTAGTTTGCCAAAAGCCATGACATAGGAACAGCAGATGCAATTAATACTCAAGGTGTCAACCCACCAGGAGGAAAACTCTCTGACAGGATTCCTCATTTAGGCAAAGCCACAAAACTACAGACTCTGTAATATCACTTGCTTCTGTCTGTAATTTCACAAGTACTATGGACCAAGAAGTTCCCCAGAGTTAGGGTGGTGAATGGGACTCTCACTGGTGGATCCATCAAAAAGCTGAGCTCTTAGGGAACCAGGCAGGGTGCAGCCAACCACCAGAGCAGAGTTGGAGGCCCCAGCCATGCCCACCCATGCCACCTAGAAATTTAGACTCCTGCAGTCAGAAGAAGGTTGAGGTTATGCAGTAAAAGAAGGATTCAGAGAGAAGAAACCTTTAAATAGTTTACTGTGTATTTTAAAATGTCAGTAGGCTTGAAAGAGAAAAAGAGAATGGGTATATAAAAATTAGTTTAGAAAAAATTAAGTCCTTAAAACAGAGTAAATTAATATAAAAAATAAGCCATGTAAAAATGGAAAATACATATTGTCTGGATATTGTATGTTAGTGTGTTCTCTGAATTTTTTGTTTGCTAAAGATGGAAAAACAGCTGCTAAGACACATTGATTATAAATCTGCTGGATGAAAATAAGCTATATATTTTTAAAATATCTTGACTTCAAAGTGGAAATCAATAATATGTTATTTTGGGAAAGTGGTTCTGCTTTTATTTTGACATAAATTAAAGGCTATGGATTCATTCATAATTAAAGAAATCAGGATTGATCTAGGAAGAGTCCTGAAAATCTTCATTGCAGTAACATAGAAAGAAACATAAAAGAGCCACTGCAGCAGTAACACCCTTACTACCACCACCTGTTCACCATGTCCGAGCAAGGGACTGTGGATCAGAAAACAGAGACAAGAGACAGCAGGTCATTTGCCTCAGCAGAATGCCAAATGTCGCTTATTGACGGAGGGAGGAGGCCTTAAATACAGGCTTACAGCACAATGGGAGAACCCCAGAGTGCAGAAGTTTGCTACCTATGTTCTACATTCTTGCATCTAAGCTGTTAATGCCCAATATGCAGGATACACAAACAAGGAACCTCCCGTAAGCATTCAGGAGGGAGGAAACTGGCAGGGAATCTGTATAGGGAGGACATCTAGTCAAGGTCAGCAAGCAAGGCAACAGTTACCCAAAACGGGGCTGGGGGAGGGCCCTATAAGCCATCCCTGGGACACAACCAGTCCCTGGGAACCCCCATTCAACTCTGTCCCAGTTGCTGGCCAGCAGTCAAAACTTCTGCAGGCAGGCCCTGCCTCACCAACCCCCACTACAACATTCTGCGATCTACACACCCTGCTCCAATACCCAAACTACTGAGACCCCAGCAACTTTATTAGTCAAGGAGACCAAACACCAGCTGTCATTGGACAAAGAGTTCTCATTGGACCAAGAGTAACCTCCTGAGACAGGGAATCTGCCAGTCATCACTAGACCAAGAGTGGCTTTCTGAGACATAGAATCTGCCACCACTTATTGGACCAAGAGAGGTTTCCTGAAACACAGAATCTATCTGTTCTGACTGAACCAAAAACCCTGATAAGACCAAGAGTGATTCCATGAGTTACAGAATCAGCTAGCTTGGGTTGACCCAAGAGCAGCTCCCTGAGACACAGAATCTGCCTGCTCCAATAGAACAAGACCTAAGACTGGACCAGAGGGACCCCCTGAGACACAAACACAACAAGCACAGAGTGGACCAATAGCAACTTGCTCAGACACAGGCACCTATTATACCAATTAGAGGAGGAGATGGGCAGATATCAAGGCAAAAATACATACAACAACATAAAGAGCAATATGGCATCACCAGAACCAAGTCCTTCTCCAACAGAAAGACCTGAATATCACAATGTAGAAGAAGTAGAAGAAAGCAACCTTAAGAATAGCATCATAAAGATGCTAGAGGCCTGTCAAGAAAAATGAAAAATGAAATTAAGGAAAAGACAAACAAAAAATTGGAAGAAATCAATAAAGAAATGAAGGAAAAGACAAACAAAAAATTGGAAGAAATCAATAAAGAAATAGAGAAAAAGACAAACAAATAATTGGAAGAAATCAATAAAGAAATAGAGGAAAAGACAAATAAAAATTGGAAGAAATCAATAAGTCCCTTGAAGAAAGCCAAGAAAACCATGAAAAAGCAATTAAGCATATGAGGGAAACAGTTCAAGACCTGAGAAGGGAAATAAAAACTTTAAGAAGACACAAACAAAGAGAATGCTAGAAATAGAAAATCTGAGTAAACAAACAGGAAACGCAAATGCAAGCATAACCAACAGAATACAAGAGATGAAAGAGAGAATCTCTGATGTTAAGGATACAATAGAGGAAATAGATTTATCAGTCAAAGAAAATACCAAAGCCAAAAATGTCATAACATTAAATGTCCAGGAATTCTGGGACACCATGAAAATGCCAAATCTAAGAATAATAGGAATAAAAGAAGGAGAAGAATACCAACCCAAAGACACAGAAAATATATTCAAGAAGATCATGAAAGAAAACTTTCCCAACTTAAAGAAGGAAATGCCTATGAAGATATAAGAAGCCTATAGAACACCAAACAGACTAGACCCCCCAAAAGAGTCCCCTAGCCACATAATAATTAAACAACTAAACCTACAGAATAAAGAAAGAATATTAAGAGCAGCAAAGGAAAAAGGCCAAGTGACTTATAAAGGCAAACCCATCAGAATAACACCCAATTTCTCAATGGAGACTTTGAAAGCCAGAAGAACCTGGACAGATGTAATGGAGACACTAAGAGACCATGAATGCCAGCCTAGACTAATATACCCAGAAAAACTTTCAATTACCATAGACAGAGTGAACAAGACATTCCAAGACAAAACCAGATTTAAACAATACCTATCCACAAATCCAGCCCTACAGAAAGCACTAGAAGGGAAATTCCAACCTAAGGAAGGCAGATACACCCATGAAAACTCAGGCAATAAAAAACACCACAACAGCAAAGCCTGTTGGGAACCAAAAATTTGATAGCTGCGCCTTGACTTTTCTTGCTTGGATGATCTGGCATAACTGCACCCATTGACTTGCAAAACAATCATTCCCAGAAAAACCATAAAGTGTACTTTTAGATTAACTTCCTGGAGTATGTT
Source organism: Onychomys torridus (assembly GCF_903995425.1). Taxonomy (NCBI): domain Eukaryota; kingdom Metazoa; phylum Chordata; class Mammalia; order Rodentia; family Cricetidae; genus Onychomys; species Onychomys torridus. The sequence goes on from NC_050464.1 coordinate 14,698,543, forward strand.
TGATTGCTCAGTTGCTTAAGCACTGGACCAAAGAGACCTCTCCCTAACCCTTTTCTAATTAATTGATCGGTTGCTTGAGCACTGGACCAAAGAGACCTCGTCCTGAACCCTTTTCTAACAATTTTTTCATCTCCCTCCCTTCCCCTCATATCCACCAGTATATAAGCTTGCTTTACTTTGCAATAAATGAGACCTTGACGTGACTCAGACTGACTCTGTCTTTCTTTATGCGCCTGGTCTTCTTTCTCTCTTGTCCCCATTGGTCTTTCTGGTGGTGCCTCCTCAGGTCCAACCTAATAACCTAGCCTGCAGGATGGGTCAAAAGCCCAAAGAAGAGAAATACACACACACTACCACCAAAAGATGACAGGAACTAACACTCACTGGTCATTAATATCCCTTAATATCAGTGGACTTAATTCACCTATAAAAAAAAAAAAAACACAGGCTAACAGAATGGATACAAAAGCAAGACCCATCTTTCTGCTGCATACAAGAAACACAATTTCAAAGATAGACACCTCCTAAGAATAAAAGGCTAGGAAAAGTCTATCCAATCAAATGGTCTTAAGATGCAAGCTGGTGTAGCTATCTTACTATCCAACAAAACAGACTTCAAACTAAAATCAATCAAAAGAGATGATGAAGGACATTACATACTCATCGCAGGAAAGATCCACCAAGATAAGTTTCAATTCTGAACGTTTGTGCCCCAAACACAAGGGCATCACATATGTAAAAGAAACATTACTAAAGCTTAAATCACATATAAAACCCCACACATTAATAGTGGGAGACTCCAACACCCCATTCACCACTGGAGAGATCTGCCAAATTGAAACTTAACAGAGAAATAAAGGACTTAACTAATGTTATGACTCAAATGGACTTAATCAATATCTACAGAATATTCCATCCTAACAAAAAAGAACATACCTTCTTCTCAGCACCCCATGGAACCTTCTCTAAAATCAACCACATACTTGGCCACAAAGCAAATCTCAACAGATATAAAAAAAGGGAATAACCTCCTGTATTCTATCAGACCACCATGGTTAAAAGTTAGATTTCAACAACAACAAAAATTACAGAAAGCCTACAATCTCATGGAAACTGAGTAATGCTCAACTGAATCACCAATGGGTCAACCAAGAAATAAAGAAAGAAATTAAAGACTTACTAGAGATCAATGAAAATGAATACACCACATACCCAAACTTATGGGACACTATAAAAGCAGTGCTAAGAGGGAAATTCATAGCACTGAATGCCCACATAAAGAAATTGGACAAATCTCACACTAATGACTTAACACCACACCTGAAAGCTCTAGAACAAGAAGAAGCAAAGTCTCCCAAGAAGAACAGACACCAGGAAAGTATCAAATTGAGAGCAGAAATCAATAAAATAGAAATAAAGAGAACAATACAAAAAATTAATGAAACAAAGAGTTGTTTGTTTGAGAAGATCAATGAGATAGACAAGCCCTTATCCAAACTAACCAAAAGACAGAGAGAGAGAGTATCCAAATTAACAAAATCAGAAATGAAAAGGGGGACATAATAACTGTCAATGAGGAAATTTAGAGAATCATCAGGTCATACTTCAAAAACCTGTACTCAACGAAGTTGGAAAATCTAAAAGAAATGGATAATTTTCTGGATAGGTACTACATACATAAGATAATCAAGGCCAGATGAACTATTTAAATAGACTAATAACACCTAAGGAAATAGAAACAGTCATTAAAAGTCTCCCAACCCAAAAAAAAAAAAAAAAAAACACCCAGGACCAGATAGATGGTTTCAATGCAGAATTCTACCAGATCTTCAAACAAGAGTTAATACCAATACTCTTTAAATTGTTCTACACAGTAGAATCAGAAGGAACATTACAGTTATTCTGATTCCCAAACCAAACAAAGATGCAACAAAGAAAGAGAATTACAGATCAATCTCCTTCATGAACATTGAAACAAAAATACTCAATGAAATATTGGCAAACAGACTCCAGGAACACATCAAAACAATTATCCACCATGTTCCAGTAGGCTTCATCCCAAAGATGCAAGGTTGGTTCAATATACGAGAGTCTGTCAATGTAATACACTATATAAACTAACTGAAAGAAAAAAAAAAAAAACATATGATCATCTCACTAGATGCAGAAAAGGCCTTTGACAAAATCCAACACTCCTTCATGATAAAGGTCTTTGAGAGATCAGGAATACAGTGAACACACCCAAACATAATAAAGGCAATTTACAGCAAGCCAACAGCCAACATCAAATTAAATGGAGAGAAACTCAAAGCAATTCCACTGAAATCAGGAACAAGACAAGGCTGTCCCCTCTCCCCATACTTATTCAATATAGTACTCGAAGTTCTAGCTAGAGCAATATGACAACAAAAGGAGATCAATGGGACACAAATTGGAAAAGAAGAAGTCAAACTTTCACTATTTGCAGATGACATGATAGTATACATGAGTGACCCCAAAAATTCAACCAAGGAACTCTTACAGCTGAAAAACACCTTCAATAATGTGGCAGGATACAAGATTAATTTAAAAAAATCAGTAGCCTTCCTATATGACAAATGAGATGAGAAAGAAATCAGAGAAACATCACCACAAATAATATAAAATACTTTGGGGTAACTCTAACTAAGCAAGTGAAAGATCTGTATGACAAGACCTTTAAATCCTTGAAGAAAGAAATTGAAGAAGATATCAGAAAGTGGAAAGATCCCCTATGCTCATGGATAGGTAGGATTAACATAGTAAAAATGGCAATCTTACCAAAAGCAATCTACAGATTCAATGCAAATCCCCATCAAAATCCCAACACAATTCTTCACAGACCAGAAAGAAGACATTGAAGAATCTACCAGCCCTTGGAATTCTCCTGCTTTTGTTATTAAAAAGAAATGTGGTAAATGAAGAATGGTAACAGACTTAAGAGCAATTAACAAGGTAATTCAGCCAATGGGCTCTCTACAATCTGGAATTCCTTTGCCTACTTTGCTACCTAAAGGATGGCCTCTTATAGTTATTGATTAAAAAGACTGTTTCTTCTCAATACCCTTACAAGAAAAAGACAGAGAAATATTTGTCTTCACAGTGCCTACTTGTAATAATTCTCAGCCAGTTAAGAGATGTCAATGTCCTCCCATAGGGAATGGTAAATAGCACCACCCTGTGCCAATATTTTGTATGACAGCCATTGGAAGTAATATGTAAACAATTTCCTGAATCTATAATTTATCATTACATGGACAATATTTTACTAGCTAATTCAAACATTCTATAACTAAACTCCATTAATTGCAGCAAGCAACCCAAAATGTATACAAAGAAATGAAATTTGGCATATGAATGTGTTTCATTTTGCAGAGTTTGGTAGATTAAAGCATGTACACCATACTATTGACACCTATTCAGGATTTCAGTGGGCAACTCCTATGAGTTCTGAAAAGGCTGATTCTGTGATTACACACATAGAAGTTATGGCCATCACGGGAATACCTGTACAAATTAAGACAGACAATGCCTCAGTGTATGTCTCCAGTAAAAAAGAGACAGTTTTTTTGTTTGTTTGTTTGTTTGTTTGCCTATTCCAATATAAAGCATGTTACAGGTATACCACACAATCTCACAGACCAAGCAGTCATAGAAAGATCCAATTGAACTTTAAAAGATATGCTAAATAAACAGCAACAGGTAACAATGACTCCCAGAAATAGATTGCACAATGCTTTATTAACCTTGAATTTTCTCAATGCTGATAAGAAAGGAACAACAGCTGCGGAGAGACATTGGACAACAGACAAAACTCCTGAGCTAAACCAACCGGTTTATTTCAAAGATGTGTTGACCTCAGAATGAAAACCAGGATACGTCCTACTTTGGGGAAGGGGTTTTGCTTTTGTTTCCACAGGAGAAGAAAAGCTATGGATACCAACAAAATTAATAAAAATTTGATCAGAACAAGAGAAACCTCCAGATGTGAAGTAAAAGTTCATCCATAGATGTGAATGACATCTCTAAAAGTTGTAAGAAAAATTTAGCAAACAAGGATTGGGGCAGGGTTCTGTCTTTTGTCTTTACAGGATAATAGAAATACCCATCTTCCAGAAATAATGAGGCCTTGGATATCCAAACATCTACAACAGAAGAAAAGAATCTATTAAGAATCTATTGGTACCAATCTACACAGGATAAAATCTCACTGCCTAACATCTCTATCTCTTTAACTCTAGAAAAGTTATGGTTCCAATTCAATTATATATCAAGCTGGCTTTGGAGTTAGAAGTTGGCTCCCTCCTTCTCAAGACCCAAGCATATTACTAAAAGAAAAAATTTAAGAGATTCTGTCTCATGTCAGAGGAGTCATCTGGTGTGGAACATAAGAAAACCAAAAAATGGAGACCATTGTCACCAAGATTCTAGTTCTCTCCATGCTTATTCTTGATTTCTCAGAATTCCTTTTTACATGTCATGTTATCTTTAAATCCAAACTTTCCATTTTGATATTAATAATGCTGAAGTTTTCCACAGTAAAAATTAAGTTTTCTCCAATATCAATTTCAGAAGTCTCCAGAAGGAAGATGAGTCCAGAATGATGCCATGGTACCTAAGAACATTATTCATGATTAGTATTGGACTGAAAACTCTTCAGGACAGTTCCAAGATGAGGTGGTCCATCATACTATACTAGACAGAATATCAGACAATTTTATCCATTTCTGAGACTAACTGCATACCCTATGGATAGCCCTATTGAGACCTAACAATCTACGCTTTCTTACAGCACCCCACAGGGATACCATTGCCCCAAAACAACAGGAAGTAATGATAAGAGAATGATGCCCCTCTCCCAAATGTTTCATTTTTCTCAAAGTTATGAACGAATGGTTGTTGGGTTAGAGGTGGAACAATAAAATTTGGACTCAGTATTCTTTTTTAGAAAAGAAAAAGAGGAATGGATAGGTATAGGATATTAAAGTAGATTATTGTATTTACTAAAAACTAATTTAGTAAAATATCAGCCTTAGATAATTTGCACTGATGTAGATTCTTGTGTATTGATAAAAATGCAAACTATTTTTAAATTCCTATTTAAGATAAATTGTATATTGATACAAATATAGAGCTGTATCTGTTGTAATATACATACACTTCTATTCCTGTTTGAAATATTTTGCATATAGATACAAATGTAAAATTGTATTTGTTATACTGTATGGTCTACCTTTGTTTAGAATATTTTGTACATTGATATATATTTAAGATTATTGTCATATTGTATATTGTACTATATATACATTCCTACCTCTGTTTAAGCTATTTTTTATATTGTCACAATCTTGAGGTCATTGTCCTTATATGGTACATCTGCTTACAGACTGTTTATCTTGTTAAGTGAATTCTTAGTCCTTAAGTTATTTTAGTAGAGAAGACTTACTGAATTATAGTCATTCATGCTTGTCATTTCTAAAGTTATGTTAGTTAGATTCTTCAGACTTTCAGAAACATATATCAGATGGATAGGTAGTCTTCAGGCACTTCATAGAGCTAGACAATATGGCATTTAAATGTTTTGATAATTTAGAATTCCATTGATGTGAGACACAATTGCTCCTGACAGCACTGATCTGATCCTGAGAGAATGTTGGGCTTCTGAAACATTTCCATTTTTCTTAGCACAAAAAATGGCCTATTGGGCAAAGAAGTGCCCCTGCCTCAACTGATGACAGTACGAATACTGTCCCTTTGGTACTAGCAGGACACAAGTAAAAGCGATTATTGAACTCTGTCAAGACAGGGTAGGATAGTCTTTCAAAAAACCTGCTTCTGAAAATGGTCTGACAGATACTCTAGGCCTGTAGCTAATTTGAATGCACCAACAATACTAAGAAATTCAAGGTGACCATCCAGGCTGCCAGCTGTCTCTGTCTACTCTTGTAAGACTCCCAAAAGTTCCTTATATCTTTCTCCCATTTCTCAGGTATTATTATATTCCTTCTCAGGTCTTTGATGGGACTGGAGGCTAACAGTTAAAATTACAATCTTCTTGTGTCTTAGCTAGAACATATTAAGTATTAGATTCAGGTTCTTCAATGTAGGACATCTTTTGGAATGATCTCTGCAATGTGCCATTTACCTATGTTCCAGACTTCTCTGGATTTTAGTATGTGTTTCTTGTTTGGTGTTGTTCTTGTTGGTGCAGTTTCATCTTGTATAGGTCATTATCCCTTATTCCTCTGGGACAATATTTAGTAATCATCCCTATTGTAAATAGTTTTGTATTAGATTAGAATTTTCTTATTCAGACAAAAGGGAGGAGATGTAATTGATTGCTCAGAATTTAGGGAAGATGCTATGTCTGGCATGGGATATCTGAGGGAAAATATATATGTACACTATGCTCCTATGTCTGTTAACTTTATTCCATTAAAACAAAATTTTATCTTTACAGCTACATCTCTGTCAGGTATTCAGAGCAGGAATAAATCTAGATACACCAAGCTCCTTGTCCATCTAATTTATTTCTCTGGTTTGAAACCCTGTCTACATAGCTTCAGTTCCATCCTGCTACTCTGTAGCTGGAGTTTTTCTGGTCCTGCCTGGCTCACAGTCAGGACAAATCTCTCTCACCTGCCAGTCCCACAGTCACTCAAACCCAACCAAGTAAACACACAGAAACATATATTACTTACAAACTATATGGCCATGGCAGGCTTCTTGTTATCTACTTCTTCTATCTTAAATTAACCCATTTCTATTCATCTATACTTTGCCACGTGGCTTGTGGCTTACCAGTACCTTACATCTCACTTGTCATGGCAGCGGCTGGCAGTGTATCTCTGCCTCAGCCTTCCACTTCCCAGCATTCTCCTCTCTCCTTGTCCCTCATATACTTGCTGCCTGGCTACTGGCTAATCAGTGTTTTATTTATCAATCAATCATCCACAGCAACACTCAGTTCCTCTTTGTCCCCTCCTTTACTGCCATCTCATAGTCCTGCTAACAACAAAGCTCTTATGCTTCCAGCCTCATCTTCATCCTATTTCTTCGCCCTCCATCTCTACTTGCTCTCTATTCCTGGCTCTGATGAACTCTACAAGAGTTCTGCCTTACCATCTACAAAACCTCTGGGTTCTTCCCTTCTCCTTGGTCATGTTGTTCTGTCTGCCTCTACAGAAGACACCTGTTCCTTCCTCCCCTGGCCACATGATTCTCTCCCTCCTCAGGAATGCAGCTCCACCCTACCTTCCACCTTTATATGTAAAAACCTCTTTTGTTTTCAGTCAATTGTTCTGGAAAGCTAGTAGGCCTCAAGGCAAGAGGATGGTCTGAGCTTCATTAGCACAAAAAAACAAAGCTATGGGGGGAGTTAGTTACCTAGAAGTTCAGCAGGTCTGAGGAGCTAAACTGTTTGCTAAATGGTCTGGGAATATTTGGGCACACAAGAATTTCATTGCAGAAGGCAGCTGAAATATTAAAAGCTAGATAACACCAAATATTCACAATAAATGGCTTGCCTTTGACAGACCCTTGGCTGGTCAGAGTATAGCTTTAATACACAGCTGGACTTCTTATAACATGTTCTTGTGGCTCACCACAGTTAGTAGCTCTTTCAGCTTTGACCTTGAAACACTGCCCCTAGAGTCACACCAGGTAACTGCCACACCTACCTCTATGACCTGCCCCTGGGGTGTGACTGAGAGGGAGCCCCTTAAGACTCAAGGTGCATATGTGTTTGGCCCTTCTTAATACCTTGTGGTCCTGGAAGGTGAATGGGACACCAAGCCAGAGTTCTCCCCTGGTGGTAAGTCATCTCTCCCAGATCCTGTAACCAACCCCTATTGGCTGTAAGTTATCCCAGAAATAACCCTCTCTTGATTACCAGATAAATTACACGGAATTGCCTCATCATTAATTACAGTAATATAGAACTAAGATGATTCCTCATCAGTTATATTTATGTGATTAATGAAATGATTTAAATTATTTGACTATTTTGGAAAGAAATTATCTCTTTGAACACATACATGGTTTTAAATAGCTCATCGTTATTTTGTGATGTAAAATTTGCTTCAGACCACGACATGCAAAAGGTGATTTCAGTGCTTGTTGTTTAATTTATTGAGTTGGACAATATAGATCAGAAAAGAAGTACCTAGGATATGGATGCTTTGTATGCAGTAGGCACATGATAAGGTCATGCGCATGTTACATGTATACACTGGAAGAAATCTGAACCATCTATATCAGTATCTGCAAGATTTAGTTTAAGAAGATGACTTACAACAGCATAATGGTAAATGGACTAAAACACATTAATCAAATTGAACTGTTACTCATAAACTCTTGTAGAATGAACTATTTAATCATTAAAAATAAATATTTCAGCCAGGTGGTGGTGGCGCATGCCTTTAATCCCAGCCCTCGGGAGGCAGAGCCAGGCAGATCTCTGTGAGTTCCAGGCCAGCCTTGCCTACCAAGTGAGTTCCAGGAAAGGCGCAAAGCTACACAGAGAAACCCTGTCTCGAAAAACCATAAATAGATAGATAGATAGATAGATAGATAGATAGATAGATAGATAAATAAATATTTCATTCTACATAGAATAATTTTATATATTCTACATAATTTGAATTTAATGATTTGCAGATGCAGATGTTTACAACAGACATTGAGTTCAGTGAGAGGTTAACACAAATGCATGTTGGGAAGAAATAACAGTTGCTGTCTCTGTAGTAGTAATGAGTTCACACTCTCTATACTAAATTGAGGTATTTCAGGAGGTAGTGACATAATGACCAAATTAGGCTTATTAACGTAATTCAAGTTATGACTAAATAAATAATGACAGGGAAAAAATAAACTTGTTCACTTACTTCCCAAGAAACATGATGTGCTATGTTCATAAGCAATAATTAATGAGACAGCATTTGAAATTGGTGGTGTGGAATGTTGACTTATTAGAATCTGAAACAACAAAGGAACTTTTAGGAGATAAAACTCTAAAGAGCTTGGAGTTGGCTTAGGACAAAAGGTAAACTTTAGCATTGATTTGTAATGAGTCACTTCTCAACAAATATGGGGCAGTACGTGAAAAGTTCAGAAAGTCAGTATACATCAGAACCACTGCCTCCAGAAAAATGTGACCTTTCTGGCCTATGAAGATCAGTTGAGAATAGCACTCACCTGTGTGGCTCTGGGCTTCTCTGTATTCTACTGTTTGTGTTCTTGGTGTCTTTTGGAAGCACCACAATACTCCCATAGTCAAGGCAAATAATCAGGCTCTCACTTATCTCCTGCTCATCATTCTGGCGTTGTTTTCTCTGTCCCTTCCTCTTCATTGGTCAGCCTAATGCAGCTACATTTATCCTACAGCAAAACACATTTGGAACTCTGTTCAAGGTGCCTTTCTCCACTGCCTTGGCCAAAACCATTACTGTAGCTCTAGCCCTGAAGTCATTGTTCCAGGGAGAATGTTGAGGTGATTAATGATATCAAGAGCCTTTAACTTCATTATTCCCATCTGCACCCTTACCCAACTTGTGTTCTGTAGAATTTGGCTGACTGCTTCTCCTCCATTTATCAACTCAGATGCTAGTTCTGAACATGGGCACATCATCGTGTGCAACAAAGGCTCTAATGTTGCCTTTCACTGTGTTGTGGGATACTTCTGCTGGTTGGCACCATTGAAGCTACACTATGGCCTTTCTGTCTAGAAACTTGCCTGTTATATTAAATAAGGCTTAGTTCCTATCAATCAGAATGCTGGCATTCTTCAGTATGTGGGTTACCTTCCTCCGTGTCCTCCTCAGCACCAAGGGGAAGATTATGGCAGCCATGGAAGTGGCTTCTAGTACTGGGTTCCTAGGCTGAATTTCTGTTGCCAATCACTACACTATTTTGGTAATACCGCATAGGAACTTGCTTTTTCAAATCATGGATGCAGAACATTCTATAGGAAATGTCCATCTTACATCTTAGTTCATGTGTTTCTTAATTACTTAAAACTCTTTAAGGCAATTTAGCACTATTCCAACCGTCAGAAATAATGTTGCAATTTAGGATTTTATGTTTAGTGGTTTCATGAGTTGATGAAATCCATCTTTATGCTCTCAACCTCTAATGTCATTTTCAGATTTCTCTAAATTAGAAAATTCACTTCTATAAAATTTCATTCACTATCAATCAATATTGAAACAGATATGCAATGTGTATGTATTATTTTCCACTTCAACATTTCTTGACTTTGCATTTAATGTACCAAATGTTTCCATTTGTATGCATGTGTTTTAATAGCTTTTATATGCTTTATGAATGTATCCTGGTTTCATTTTATGTATGCTTTCACTCGGAAGAAAAGCTTATTTAAAAAAAATGAAGACAAGTTTGACATGAAGGAATCATTGTACCAAGTGTTTGTATAATGATGAGCTGCATAATAGCCTAGAATGAAGACCATTTCAATCTTTATTTTATAACTCCATTTCTATAGCAATCATTTGGGCATTCATAATATGAAACAATTTCACGAAGCTTCTGTTAATCTGCAAAGAATGTGAAATGCCCTGTTGTAACCAGTAGAGTGAAACCGGTACTCATGCCTCTCTTTGATTATTGAATTTTTTTAATAGTGGTTTGTGTACTCACTTGCTCACAATTCCTCATTTTTGATAAATGACTCTATATTTTTCAATTGAAACCGTGTATTGTGTGCATCCTGAACATTTATGAGCATCCATTTCTCAATAATATATCACCATTTTATAAAAGGTTTCTTATTCTTTGGGAACAACACTTTCAATTCCTCTCTTTTCTTATGTACCGGACATTTGCATAAATGTGTAGGACTTTAATTCTGTGTGCCCTGTATTCTGTATTCTGCTTCTAATGAGTTTTTTTTAATAATTGACAATCTGTAATCTTGTACAAATAAGTGAGTATGTAAAGTATGTTGAAGTCTATGGTGCAGTTGAAAATAAGCCAGATTCTACCTTTGAGAAGTGGTTTATCATGGTGACTTTTTTGAATACATATTTTTTCAAACAATATGTTCTGATCATATTTTTTCTCCCTCAGCCTCTCCCATAGTCTCCATACTTTGCTACCCATCCAAATCTGTAGCTTCTTTGTTTCTTTAGAAAACAAACAAGAAAAATAAAACAAAAGAATGAAACATAACAAATGAAAAATAAAGACAAAGTATGAGAAAAACAGACACAGACAGAGATAGACAGAGAGACAGACAACACGGACACATAAGCACACACACACAAGGATTCCCACCCTGAAGAATGTGCTAGTGCAAGAGTGGTGTGAATCTTGGAGGAGTAACTAAACAACATCTGGTTTGACATAAGGCCCTCTCCAGGAAATGGAAAACATCCCTGACACTCTTCATGTTCAAGCTCCTGAGACTAGGCAGCCCAAGGACCTAGGGTAAAATTAAACAGTACTGTTATACTTAAGGAAATTTACAATAAAATGATTCCTAGGTACATTATGGTATATACCAGTGCTTGCACAGACATTGTCATAGGACCTTCCTGATAAAGCAGCTGGGAACAAATACAGAGGCACACAGGCAGACATTATGCAAAGACTTGGGATACTCAGCCCTAAATGGGATGTCTCCCTCAAATCTCTCTTCTCAGGACACAGGGAAACAGTGGCAGAAGTGGCAGAAAGAGTGTCATAACAAGAGAGGACAGAGGACACAAAGAAAATAAAACCACCTAAATCAACAGGATAGATGCCCACATAAACTCACAGAGACTGAGGAAGGATGTACATGGCCTGCATGAATTTGCACCAGATGGGGTTCTTAGAGTTGACAGCAGAAATGGAAACATATCCTCATCCCTAACCAAGTGGTTATCTCTAATTGGTACTACTGGCATACAAAAATTTTATTTCTTCTGATGGAGTATCACTGGGTAAATAAATTACTTTTAAGACTATGCTACAAAAGCAACACTGGATGGCCAGTCAGCACAAAACAAATTCAATTGCATCTTTAGAGGTTCCATGTATCATCATCTCCTGTCTGGGTTTTTTATCATATAATTTGTTTTATTTATTTATATGTGATATATACATATACATATATATATGAAATAATACAGGAAAGGGCATGACTGGTTCCAGATATGGTTGAGGAGAAACTTTATTATAGATATGTGGTAGAGCATAGCCAGAGACAAAGACATCAGGGAGAGTCAAGAGTGGATATGACCACACTGAGCATGTGAGAGGAGGTGAGAGAAGAGAGGGAAGAGGTAGAGAACCCAGCAGCAGACGCCAGGGTTCTACACATGTATACTTTGTTAGACTCCATAGCAAAATTTTTATTTTTCCTTCCTTTCCTAAGCTGGTCTGTTTCTGCAGTGATCACTGGAGAAGTTGGAAGTTTCTTCCTAAAGTATCTGATGTATTGAATAAATTAACAGAAAATAAGTTAATTATCTGATGTTTTGGGGGAAAAAATGATCCTACAAGAAATGGAAAATGTTTTTAAAATAAGCTCCTGTTCTTACTTTCAAATTAAATAAATACTTTGTTGTGCTGAACACAACTGAAAAGATAAACTCCTCGTAAGGAAATTTGTGGCTCTAGATGAACTTAGCAATGTGAAAATTTATTCTTCTAGTAACAGCAAATGCAACTGCTGTGGTAAGAAACTACAGCTAAAACAAAGTATTTATACTCATAGATACAAAACTTAAAGAATTTCTATTTACTTGCTACTCTCCAAATTAAGTACTTTAATATTCTTACAGAATCCAACATGTACATCAGTTCACATATTAAAGGATTGGGGGGAAAGTATGAGCAAAAAAAAAATGATCTTCATTTATACTAGTCACTTCTCCCTTTCATGAGAAAAAAAAAAATTACCTGAATTGAAAAAGGTAATGTAATATAGATTATTTTGTTTTCTTTTTAAGAGAGATAGCGTGTGTTGCAAGGCAGACACAGAAGGATGCATGTGAGCTCTAGGTGGTGAGAGCATGAGGCATCAAGTCTTCATGTAGCAGAGGACAAAGAAGCTGAGACTGAAGGCCAGAGGCTGAGGTCAGTAGAACCTTCAAACATCTCTGATAAATAAACTACATCCATTACATAGGCTCAAAACTTAAAATGTCCAACAGCTTCCACATATCACAAGAATCTGGGTGCCACAAGTCTGAATTAAAGCCAAAAAAGACAGCCATCAAGCAAAGACTCTGAATTTCAGAGCCACATCCAACACCTAAGAGTAATGTTGGGATGATCTAGTCCTGCACTAAGTTGTCTCATACATTCAAATCAGCTTCTGTAACACACAAAACCCTGGTCTTGGATCAGATCCACACCATTCATATGGTTTTCCTCAGCAAAAGATATCCCAGATGAAATGATCATCTCGGGGCCTCCTTACAGGACCATGGGTATGCATTACACCACTTGTCAATATATTATGAAACTATGATGCAAGCTATTTTGGACCCTCATGTTCATAACTTTTTCCTTTATGTAACACAGAACCATTTATAAAATTCCAAAATGTTCTGCCATCATCTTAAACTGTATCCTGGTGCATGGGTCAAAGTTACAGTAATCTCTTTGTCATAATCCATGGGAATATATCTATAATTAATCAGTCTCTAGCAGGGATCAATTTCATCAGAATTTGCAGTCAAATATATTTCAAAGGAATTGTCATTTTCTCATTTTGAGTCTTCTATAGGTGCTGTTGTACTCCATGGTGACCCTAAATATTTTCACTGTGTAGAGCATAAGTTTTCTGTTTAATCATGTTAATGTCTTTACCAATTACAGGAACATTGTCACAAACTGTGCATGCAGCTTTAGCTCGCCAGGTTTGGCCTAAGATAAAGAAATTCCTTATTTCATTTTATTAGTTCTTTGTTAATTTTATTCAGTGGGATTTGATGATTTTCATCCCCTCAATTTTGAGACTCTAGATTTAACCTTTCTTCATCAGCCTAACTTTATGCTCTATCTTTCAAACATCAAGTAAATAAGTCTTGGCCATATATGTCTGGATGGTTTGGCGATCCCATGAAATACAGTTGAGATACCAGTAATATTTCTCACTAAGAATGAATCAAATGCCAATTGTTCCTCGGCTAGAAGTAGGTCTTTATTGCTACCATCAATCTCAAAACAAGAATTTGGTCTCCCCTGTGCTTACACTGGGCTTGTGCATGCTGTCACACTTAATCCGAGTTCATATGTTCAGTTGCCTTGTTTTGTTCTGAGAAAAGAGTTTCCTTGTAGTTAGCGAACATCACTGACTTTTACATCTCTCCACTCTTTCACCATGACCCAGGAGCCTTTTGAGGAGGGTATATGAAGTAACTGTTCCATTTCAGACTAGCCAGTCTCCACACTTACAATGAACCTTGGCTAAGTTTTTTCTGTCTCTGAGTTAGTCAACATCTGCTCCACAGAGAACCTTCTTTTCATGTTAGCTAACTCTGAAATCACTACTTTCACAATTTGGAATATAATACCTATGCGTTTCAAAATAAAATACTTGATTGTGATTGATACCATGGTGTGCAATGAAATATGGAAATCAGCAGCCTAAAGAGAATAGGTAATATAGTTGGACTCACTTTTGTAGTCTGTTTATCCTTTGCTTTACATTTAGTATTCACTTATGAGTGAGTACATACCATGTTTGTCCTTCTGAATCTGGGTTATCTCACTCAGGATGATAATTTCTAGTTCCATCCATTTGCCTGCAAATTTCATGTTGCCATTGTTTTTCTCTGCTGAGTTGTACTCCTTTGTATCTATGTGCCACATTTTCTTAATCCATTCTTCAGTTTGTTTCCAGGTTCTGGCTATTATGAATAATGCTGCTATGAACATAGGTGAGCATGAGTCCTTGTGGCATGATTGAGCATTCCTTGGATATATGCCCAAGAGTGGTATAGCTGGGTCTTGAGGAAGATTTATTCTCAATTTTCTGAGAAACTGCCACACTGATTTCCAAAGTTGCTGTGCAAGTTTGCACTTCCACCAACAGTGGGAGAGTGTTCCCCTTGCTCCACATCCTATCCAACATCATCAGTGTTTTTTTTATCATAGCCATTTGACAGTTGTAAGATTGTATCTCAGAGTTGTTTTGATTTGTATTTCCCTGATGAGTAAGGATGTTGAGCAATTCCTTAAATGCCTTTTAGCCATTTAGGATTCTTCTGTTGAGAATTCCCTGTTTAGCTCTGTAGCTCATTTTTTAATTGGATTGTTCAGCATTTTGATGTCTAGTTTCTTGAGTTCTTTATATATTTTGGAGATTAGCCCTTTGTCAGATGTGTTGGTGAAGATGTTTTCCCATTCTTTAGACTATTGTTTTGTCTTATTGACCATGTCCTTTGTTCTACAAAAGCTTCTCAGTTTCACAAGATCCCATTTATTAATTATTGCTCTCAGTGTCTGTGCTACTGGTTTTATATTTAGAAAGTGGTTTCCTGTGCCAATGCATTCAAGACTATTTCCTACTTTCTTTTCTATCAAGTTCGGTGTAACTGGAGTTATCTTGAGATCTTCCTGCACTGACCATTCTTGGCAAACAAAAGCCAGAAGCTTAACTAAGAATTCTATTTATTTAATTTATTTATTTGTTTTACATCCAATCCACAGTTTCCCCACCCTCCTATTTCTTTATCCCACCTCCCTTCTGCCCTCCCCCAATCCACTCCTCCTCTGTTTTTGTCCAGAAACTGGCAGGCCTCTCACGGGTATCAACAAAACATTGCATATCAAGTTGCCATAATACTAAGCACCTCCTCTTGTGTTTAGACTGAGCAAGGTGATTTAGCACAAGAATAGGTTCCCAAGAGCCAGCTAAAGTATTAGGGACAGGCTCTGCTACCCTTGTTAGGAGTCACACAAGTAGATAAATCTACACAACTGACACATATATGGAGAGGTCAGTCCCATGATGGTTCCCTGCTTGCTGGTTCAGACTCTGAGTTCCTATAAGCCAGGCTAGCCATTTCTGTGGGTTTTCTTGTGATGTCTTTCACACACACACACACACACATACACACACACACACACACACGCCGTGGCTTATGCAATCCTTCCTTCCTCTATTCAGCAGGATTCCCCAAGTTCTGCTTAATGTTTGACTGTGGGGCTCTGTATCTGTTCCCAGCTGTTAGTGGATGAAGACTCTGTGAAGATAATGTGGGATAGTTACCAATATGACCACAATGGATGACCATTTCAGGCTATGTATCCACTATTGCTAGTATTCTTAGCTGGGGTCATCCTTGTAGATCTATGGGAGTTTCCCTTGCATCAGGTTTCTACATAACCCAGAAAAGCTCCCCCTTTCAAGTCATCTCTTTTGGTATCTCTCCACTTGCGCTGACCCCCAACCAGATTCCTCACATTCCCATCCCTACCTGCCCCCAATCCACCACAGAGATCTCTTCTATTTCCCCTTTTCCCCCTATTTATGCATTCCCCCCCTTAGACCCCTCCCTTGTAGTCTAGTCTCTCTGGGGCTGTGGATTGTAACATGGTTATCCTTTACTTAACAGCTAGTATCCACTTATGAGTGAGTACATACTGTTTGTTTTTCAGGGTCTGGGTTACCTCATGCAGGATGTTCTTTCTAGTTCCATCCATTTGCCTTCAAATTTGCTGAGGTCACTTTTTGTTAACAACATTGTGTAGATGTACCATATTTTCTTTATCCATTCTTGGTTTGAGGGGAATTGAGGTTGTTTTCAGATTCTGATCATTACAAATAAAGCTGCTATGAACATAAAAAAAAATTGGAAACCAAAGTATCTAAGCAGATGATGTTAACTAAACTATGCAAAAACAGAGAATTATGAGCCCCAAAACTTCCAAGATATTGACATTTTAATTTTTAAATTTTCTTATTTATTGAAAATAGATTTTTATACAAATATTCTTATCATGTTGTTTATCCTCCAACTCCTCCCAGATCTTCCCCACCTTCCTACCCACCTCAAAACACACCTTTTCTCTTTGCCTCTCAGTAAAAACACACAGACATGTAAAATAAATAATAAGAAAATAAAAACAATCCAGACTAGAAAACAAACAAACAAGAAGACAAAGTCATGAATCCTCATGGAGTTCATTTTGTGTTGCCTTCTACTTCTGGGAGTAGGGTCTACCCTTCAGTGTGGTTTGTGTTCCCTGTGAGAACTCATTGAAGGAAACTTGTTCCTTTCATTCTCTAAGCAGGTCTAAGCATCTTCAGTAACTAACTGAAGAAGTTAGAATATCCTTTTGAAGCATCTGAAGCAAAGCAAAATTGGTCATAAGACAAGTGTAAATTGTCTTTAAAATTAGCTCATGTTCTTTTTTTAATGTAATAAATATCATGTGGTGGAAAATAAACCTAGACAGATTATCTCCCTAAAGATAAATTGGCTATAGTTTAAAAAATTGTGAATATCAGAATCAAATTTATTTTTATAGTAAAAAAGTACAATTATTGTGGTGAGACACATTAGGATAGAAATAGTCATTAAGTCTCCCAACCAAAAAAAAAAAAAACCCCAGGACCAGAAGGTTTGAGTGCAGAATTCTACTATATTTTCAAAGAAGAGTTAATACCAATACTCTTCAAATTGTCCCAAACAATAGAAACAGAAGGAACATTGACAAACTATTATGAGGCTATACTTACACTGATACTCAAACAACACAAACATGCAACAAAGAAAGAGAATTCAGACCAATCTCCCTCATGAACATTGATGAAAAAACACTCAATAAAATATTGGGAAACTGAATCCAAGAACATCAAAAAATTATCCACCATGACCAAGTAGGCTTCATCCCAGGGATGCAAAGATAGTTCAACATACAAAAATCTGTCAATGTAATACACCAAATAAACACATTGAAAGAAAATAAACAACATGATCATCTCATTAGATGCTGGAAAATCTTTTGACAAAATCCAACATTCTTTCATGATATAGTTCCTGGAGAGATCAGGAATACCAGGAACATACCTAAACATAATAAAAGCAGTTTACAACAAGCTGACTGCCAGCATCAAATTAAATGGAGAGAAACTCAAAGTGATTCCACTAAAATCAGACAAGACAAGGCTGTCTACTCTCCCCATATTTATACACTATAGTACTTGAGGTTCTAGCTAGAGCAATAAGACAACAAAAGGGAATAAAAATTGGAAAAGAAGAAGTCAAACTTTTGCTATTATCATATACATAAGTGACCCCAAAAATACTACAGGGAACTCCTACAGCTGATAAACATCTCTAGTAATGTGGCAGGATACAAGATTAACTCCAAAAAATCAGTATCCCTCCTATATACAAATGATAAATGGGCTAAGAAAGAAATGAGAGAAACATCACCCATTAAAATAGCCACAAATAATATAAAATATCTTGGGGAAACTCTAATTAAGCAAGTGAAAGACCTGTATGACAAGAACTTTAAGTCTCTAAAGAAAGAAATTGATGAAGATATCAGAAAATGGAAAGAACTCCCATGCTCATGGATAGGTAGGAATAACATAGTAAAAATGGCAATCTTACCAAAAGCAATCTACAGATTCAATGCAATCCCCATCAAAATCCCAACACAATTCTTCATAAACCTCAAAAGAAAAAATACTCAACTTCATATGGAAAAACAAAAATCCTAGGATGGCTAAAAGAATCCTGTATAATAAAGTCACCTCTGGAGGCATCATGATCCCTGACCTCAAGCTCTTCTAGAGCTATAGTAATCTAAACAGCTTGGTACTGGCATAAAAACAATATGTGGACCAATGAAATTGAACTGAAGACCCTGAAATTAACCCACACAACTATGAACACCTGGCTTTTGACAAAGAAGTCAAAACTGTACAATGGAAAAAAGAAAGCATCTTCAACAGATGATGCTGACATGACTGGATGTCAACATGCAGAAGATTGCAAATAAATCCATATCTGTCACCATACACAAAACGCAAGTCAAAGTGAATCAAAGACCTCAACATAAATCCAGTTACACTTAACTTGATAGAAAAAAAAAGTAGGAAGTAGTCTTGAATGTGTTGGCACAGGAGATCACTTCCTAAATATAACACCAGTCACACAGACACTGAGAACCACAATTAATAAATGAGACCTCCTGAAACTGAGAAACTTTTGTAGAGCAAAGGACATGGTCAATAAGACAAAATGACAGCCTACAGAATGGGAAAAGATTTTTACCAACCCCACATCTGATCTCCAAAATATATAAAGAATTCAAGAAACTAGACATCAAAATACCGATCAATCCAATTTTAGAAAAAAAAAAAAAATGAGCTACAGAGCTAAACAGAGAATTCTCAACAGAAGAATCCCAAATGGCTGAAAAGCATTTAAGGAACTGCTCAACATCCTTACTCATCAGGGAAATACAAATCAAAACAACTCTGAGATACAATCTTACACCTGTCAAAATGGCTAGGATCAAAAACACTGATGATAACTTATGTTGGATAGGATGTGGAGCAAGGGGAACACTCTTCCACTGTTGGTAGAAGTGCAAACTTGCACAGCAACTTTGGAAATCAGTATGGCAGTTTCTCAGAAAATTGAGAATAAATCTCCCTCAAGACCCAGCTATACCACTCTTGGGCATATATCCAAGGAATGCTCAATCATACCACAAGGACTCATGCTCACCTATGTTCATAGCAGCATTATTCATAATAGCCAGAACCTGGAAACAGCCTAGATGCCCCTCAACCAAAGAATGAATAAATAAAATGTGGCACATAGACACAATGGAGTACAACTCAGCAGAGAAAAACAATGGCATCATGAAATTTACAGGCAAATGGATGGAACTAGAAAATATCAACCTGAGTGAGATAACCCAGATTCAGAAGGACAAACATGGTATGCACTCACTCATAAGTGGATACTAAATGTAAAGCAAAGGATAACCAAAATGTAACTCACAGCTCCAGAGAAGCTAACTAACAAGGAAGACCCTAAGTGGAATGCATGGATCACTCTGTTAGAAGAAATAGATGAGATATCCATGAGCAAACTGGATATAGGGAGGTTAATGGAGGGTAGGGAATTGGGGATGAGAACATAAGGAAATGGGATATTCAAGCTGGAATGGAAACAGAATGGGAAAGCAAGGAAAGAGATACCATGATAGATGGAGACATCTTGGGAATAGGGAGAAACAGGGTGCTAGGTAAGTTCCCAGGAATCCACAAGGATGACCCCACCTTAGACTACTAGCAATAGTGGAGAGAGTGCCTGAACTGACTTATTCCAGTGATCAGGTTAGTGAATAACCTGTCACTATAGAGCCTTCATTCAGTAACTGATGGAAGCAGATGCAGAGATCCATGGCCAGGTGCCAGGCCAAGCTCCAGGGGTCCAGTCAGTGAGAAAGAGGAAGGATTCTGTGAGCAAGGGACATCAAGATTGTGATGGGGAAACGTTCAGAGACGACCAGGCCAAACTAGTGGGAACTCATGAACTGTGGAACTTATGGAGCTGTGGAGCCTCTATAGGACTAGACTAGGCCCTTTGCATAGGCAAGATAGTTGTTTAGCTTGAACTGTTTAGTGGGCCCCCTGGCAGTGGGATCAAGATCCATCCCTGGTATATGAGCAGACTTTTTGGAGCCCAGTGCCTATGGTGGGACACCTTGTGCAGCCTTGGTGCGTGGGGAGGGGCTTGGGCCTGCCTCAACTAAATGTGCCAGGTTCTGCTGACTCCCCATACAAGGCCTTGCATTGAAGGAGGTGGGAATGGAGGAGGGGGGTGAGTTGGGAGGACAGGCATGGGGGTGGGAGGAGGGAGGAGAGGGGGGTCTGTGGTTGGTATGTAAAATGAATAGAAATTTTCTTAATAATAAAAAAGAAAAAATGTAAAAAGAAAATACTTTCTGGACTTACACAGACATGATAATGAACATGTTGTCAACCACCAGGTTTACATCATCCTTGCACTAACCCTGAATGAACCAGCTCCATCTTGCGGTTTGTATCTGTTCTTTTCTGAGTCACGTTCTCCTCCATTCATCTTGGCTTCCAAGAACAGGAGGTGTGACGAATAATCATCTTTTGACTAGAGACGAACCTGCCCCCAGGCAACACTGCTTTTCTATAGCTGTCGATAGTGTGTAGTCAATCCAGAGAGAACTTCTACACACCAAGACTGCCTGACTGTGCACGCTTCTGGCCTCCTACCTTTTTATTCCCCACCACTGTCCCTTCTGTATGTTAGCTCCTGGGAGGCAGTGAAGAGGATGGTTTGCGTTCTTTCTGCTCCGTCCTGGTATCACTATACTGAATAAATTACTTTCCTATTTCACTTCCACTTTTGCCATTTTTTTTTCCTCGTGGCCAGACCTGGACTTTTAGGAATCAATGCCAAACTTCCCCAGTAGGGGGACCCAGTAGCATAACTATGAATCATCTTTTTTATGTATATTTTTGTATTAAGAAAATTTTATAAAGCATACTGTCAGTAGTGAAGGCAACGCAGTTTCTTGACCAAATGGCTAGTCTTGTCACATCGAAAGCAAACTCCATATGGAGTTTCTGTGATTCTCATCATCCTTTTATGAACTAAATTGGTGCTGCCAGGAACAGATGTGTCTCATTGTCATGAAAAAACTTAGATTATTAAGCTCCTTAAATGCCATATTCTGTAGGTCTTTGAAGTATTTGAAAATCATCTGTCTGTCTAAAATATACCTGTTTAGTCTTGAAAACATACATAATGTGACTAGAAGTTTGATTATATAGATTAACTACTAACCTCATTTCTTAATTATACATTGCATTTTTAAATGAGCTGCATAAGCGCAATATCCCAAACAAGATTAGAAACATACAGTGTAAAAAATAACTTTAAATTTGTATCAATATACCAAAATCCATGCCAATGTAAAATATCTGAGATTAATAGTTATTTTTTTATTCTATATTCCTATATTCTCCTAAATGATAACAAATATCCACACCCTACTTTTAATAAAACACTGATCAGTAGCCAGGCAGGAAGTATAGGTGGGATAAGCAGACAAAGAATTCTGGGAAGAGGAAGGCTGAGTGAGGAGACACCAGCCCACTGTGCAGGTAAACGGCACACAGGTAAAGCCACAGAAAATGTGGCAACAGACATATTAACAGAAATAGGCTGAGTTTAAGTGTAAGAGCTAGTCAGTAGTAAGCCTGATCTAATGGCCAAGCAGTTTTATTTATAAAAAAAAGAAAGAAAACTTTTCCATTCATTTTGCACAACAAAGATTTCCCTCTTCCCTCCTCCTCCCAACTCACACCCCACTCACTCCCAAAAGAAGGCAAGGCCTCCCATGAGGTGGCACATCCAGTAGAGACAAGTCTAAGCCCCTTCCTCAAGGATGTGAGAGTTGTCCCATCATAGGTAGTGGGTTCATGGGTTCTAATCCTGCCTCTAGGGGTGTCCCCAAGCAGACACAACTGTCTCCTCACCAAGCAGAGGGCCCAGCCCAGGCTCAGGCAGGCTCCACAGCCATTCATGAGTTCCCACTGGTTTGGTTTGGTCATCTCTGCAGGTTTCCCAATCCTGATCTTGATGCACTTGCTCATAGAATCCCTCTTCTCTCTCTTTGACTGGACTCTTGGAGCTCTGCCTGGTATCTAGCTATGGATCTCTGCATCTGCCTCCATCAGTCATTGGAGAAAAACTCTATGATAACAGTTAGGGTATTCATCAAGCTGATCTCTGGAGCAAGCCAGTTCAGTTCAGGCACCCTCTCTACTATTTCTAGTAGCCCAAGCTGCAGTCATTCCTGGGGATTCCTGGAAACTTCCCTAGCACCTGGTTTCTCTCTATCCTCATGATGTCTTCCTCTATCATGATATCTATTTCACTGCTTTCCCACTCCATCCCTGTTCCAGCTCGACCATCCCATACCCTAATGTTGCCCACCACTCATCCCCAGTTTACTCATGGAGATCTCATCTATTTCTCCTTCCCAGAGCGATCCATGTGTCCCACTCTGGGTCTTCCTTGTTAACTAGCTTCTCTGGAGTTGTGGGTTGTAGTCTGGTTATACTTTGCTTTACATCTAGTATCCACTTATGAGTGAGTACATACCATGTTTGTCCTTCTGAATCTGGGTTACCTCACTTGAATTTTAGCATACTAAAGATCCAAGCCACATCAACCTGAAAGTAGAAGATGATCAGAGACTGAGAAGGGTGTGATGGGAGCAAGGAGAGAAGAAGTAGAAAAAAGTATGGAGGGATATTAATTATGCATATATAGCAATATCAGAGCAAATCTTATTCATCTGTACAATTTTGAAATATACCAAGGATGGGAAGCTACTCAGCAGTTAAAGCATGCATGATATAAACATGAGTTTTGGAGTTTTGGTACCCAGAACCCACATAACAGCCGAGTGGGGTAGCAGCCTGCTTATAATTCCAGCCTAAGAATGTAGAGACAAGGGGTCCCCAGAGGAAGCTGACTAGTGAAACAAGCTAGCTGTATTGACTAGCTCTTGGTTCTATTGAGAGACTTCATTCAATGCATATTGAGGAAGAAGAAGATTCTGTGACATCAATCTCAGGCCACAATAGGCATGCACAAACAAGCATGCATATGTGCCCACACAAATGTGCACCTAAAGATATGCAAACACACAGAGACATGTTTCACACACACATGCATACCACACACAGAGACACATAAAAACATCCATATGTGCTAACAAAAGCAATAGCAAGCGCAAGTCCTCATCATCTCTGTCTTCATTTTGTTTCAATCATTGTAAGCAATGGGGCCAGAGAGGACCATCTCTGGCTCACTCCAGCCTACATCCATTGACCTTGGCTTGCAGTGCCGTGAAGCACTCTTCCATTGAGCTCCATCCCCATCCCCATCAATGAACTGTTTAGATGTCCTCACATTGTCTCTGTGTAGAAAGCAGAGGTCTGCCCACTACCCATTCAGAAGTCTTGGGCTGAGGTGCCAGTCCCCTATCATCCTTTGTAGTTTGCACTGAAATTCGCCTCTGTGAACAAGAAACCCTTGAGGCTCCAGAGCTTTTGATTTTTAACCTGGAATGGTGGTTAAGCTAGTGAACAAAGTTAGTTCAAAAAAAACAAACAAACAAACAAACACACAAAAAGGTTCAGAGCTTTTTTGAACTGTGAAATTCGGTTAATAACTATGCCTATCTCCTAAGATTGTTTTCTGATTTGATTATAAAAAGTTCCACAAAGGCTCATGGGTTTGAAGACTTTGTTCCCAGGTGGTGGCACACTAGTGGATACAGTTATGGAACCTTTGGGAGATGGAGCCTTGCTGGAGGAAATATGTCTCTGGGATCTGGCTTTGAGGTGTTCTAATCTGACCCCATTGCCTGCTCTGTCTCTACTTCTAGAGTGCAGAGGAAATGTGATCAACCAACTTCATGCTCCCGCCACCATGCTGTCACTGTCCGTTGCCATGGCTTCCCCATCATACTTGAACTGTGTTCCTTGCAACTATAACCTGAGTCGCCCTTTTTCCCATAAGATGATTTTTGTCAAAGGCATTTTATCATGAGAGAAATAAAGCTAAAGCAGGTTGCCAGATAGTGTGTATCAGTTAATGAAAGAAAAAAATTAGAGTGATAAATCTTACCAAATATTACTCGAGGGGTATGTGGGTAGGGGTGTTAGTCTCATTTCTTTACAGTTCCTGTTGAAAAGTCACCTTCTAATCAAGAATTCAACAGCCTCTATGGTGAGTGTCTTCTCCTACGTCCCACCTTCCCGCCCTCAGAGCTCTTGGCTCTTGCTGGGCTGGAGGACCTCTGGTACTCTTATTTGACACATGAGATAAGGAAGATAATAAGAAGTGGATGGGTATCTTTGAAAGTCCAAGAGGGCCACAGATGTTGAGCAAGGCAGACAGTCCATAACAGATCTACACCTGATTTTTGACAAAGAAGCCAAAACTTTTTTCCAAAATGGAAAAAAGAAAGTATCTTCAACAAATGGTGCTGGCATAACTGGATGTCAGTATGTAAACGATTACAAAAAGATCCACTGTCGTCCAGGTTGTTCATGTAGATCTCATCCATTTCTCTGTCATTGGGTGATTCCTGTGTCTTTCCTAGGGTCCCGTTTTCTAGGTAGCCTCCCTGGAGTTGTGTAGCAGTCTAGTCATCTTTGTTTTACATCTAGTATCCAGAGACAAATAGCCAAAGGAATGGAAGCACATGAATTATGAACCAAAGACTGTAGAGCCCCCAGCTGGATCAGGCCCTCTGGATAAGTGAGACAATTGAATAGCTTGAACTGCTTGGGAGGCATCCAGGCTGTGGGACTTGTACCTGACCTTAGTGCATGAGCTGGCTGTTTGGAACCTTGGGCTTACACAGGGACACTTTGCTCAGCCTGGAAGGAGGGGACTGGACCTGCCTGTACTGAATCCACCAGGTTTAAATGAATCCCCAGGGGAGTCTTGGCCCTGGAGGAGATGGGAATGGAGGGTAGAGAATGGGGGAAGGTGGGGGTGGGAGCAGGAGGGGGGAGAACAGGGGAACCCATGGCTGATGTGTAAAATTAAAACACAAATATAATAATAAAAAAAGATCCATATCTGTCGCCATGCACAAAACCCAAGTCCAAGTGGATCAAAGACCTCAACATAAATCCTGTTACACTAAACTTAATAGAAGAGAAAGTAGGAAGTACTCTTGAACGCATTGGCACCGGAGATCACTTCCTAAATATAACACCAGCAGCACAGACACTGAGCACAACAATAATCTTTTAATTATCACATACAGATGGTTGGTTCAGCCTATGCTGTTGGGATTCTCAGAGCCCAGACTTTTGCACTAACGCTGGTATCAGATCAATAGCAAGATTGTATTTATTTTCTAAGTCTAATACTTTCTTCACTGTTATCTACAATTGAACTTTGACTCTTTAAGAACACAGAAAAGGGTAAGTACATCAATATTAAGTCTGTGTGTTTCACACACCTGTGTGACTAATTTTACTTAAGTGTGATATAAATATCACCTTGTCTCAGACTGAAACCAGAATAGTTTCCGGCTGTAACTCACCTCTGTCCTTTGTCTGGCTGTGAGTCATCTGTGTACTCTAAGTATTTATAGAAAGTTGTTAAGGCATGCCGTAAATGATTCAATAAATGTATATGAGGCTTTCAGGATGTATTTCCAGCACATAATGTCTGCCTTTACCTCTGCAGCTAGTCTCACTGTATACATCTCTTCGTATTTAAAGCTATCATTTAAAATAGAACACAGTTCAGAAAAACTATGCCTCCCTTTATGGTCCTTTGAAGGCTAAGACTTTGCACTGGATTGTCTGTAGTGCTGGCTGGGGTTTAGTCTCAAGAAATGACTAGACTATCCTACCCAGTTAGACTATAACCAATAAGTGGGCAGGACAGAAAAAGGTCATATTGCCCCTATTGCAAGATCCTCTTAAGCAAATTACGTTTTCTGAATAAACTGTGTTAGTCCCAAAAGAGTTTATGTTTTATGTGTATGTTTGTATGTCTGCTCTGTGTGTGTGTCTGTCTGTGTGTGTGTCTGTGTGTGTCTGTGTGTGTGTGTGTGTGTGTGTGTGTGTGTGTGTCTTAATCACTCTCCACCTCACTTTTTGAGACAGGGCCTCTCACTGGATCTGGAGCCTGATGATTTGTCTATACTGACTAGCCAGAAAGTCCAGGGGATCCTCCTGTCTCTGCCTTCCCATCACTGGGATTACATGTGTGACTTTCTGGTCTAGATTTTGGAAGTTCCAACTCAGGTCCTCATAGCCATGTGAGCAAGACTTCTCCCTTGTCCTGATTTTATACTTTAAATGTATAAAGGGTATTTAAATTTGGGAAAGCTCATTAAGTCATCAACAGTTAGGACACAGTAATCTCTCCTTGTTTTCATGTACTTTGTATACTTTGGTTGGGATTTCCATACAACACCCTTTACAGTGGCATTATTTGACTCCTGATTTGTCCCTGATGAGATGAGACCAAGTATCAGTTCTAGACGTCACAACATGGGATGTTCTGGGGGAGGAATCACAGACAAGAATCTGACTCTCAACCAAATTTGCTGTTGCAGTCTTGAATCTCACTGCTTCCTACATTGACCTTAGTGAGGGAATATGATATTCTGACTGTTAGTCTACCACAGCAGTTCTAATTTTTAAAATATATATTTTATTTATACTTTGAGTCAATATAAGTGGATAATGGAAATGTGGTACATGTATACAATGGAATATTATTCAGCTATAAAGAAAAAGGAAATTTGCAAGTAAAGGGGTGGAACTAGAAAACACTAGGTTGAATGAGATAACCTAGACCCAGAAAAGCAAACATATGCTCACTCACCTGCAATTCATAGAAACATACCCATGCAGGCCACACTAAAGGGATTCAGTGATTGCAGTTATATGTTGATTCATTTACATGTTTATGTATTTATAGCAAGGATGACTAAAGAAGATGAGGCCTTGAATTTGGAAGGAACAAGAGAGGAGAAATTATATAGTTGTGTTTTAGTTTATAGATAGATAGATAGATAGATAGATAGATAGATAGATAGATAGATAGATAGAGTTTATAGAGAGTATATATGTATATATATATATATATATGAGATGAAAAAGATAAAATAACAATAACAAACCTACCTCAGTCAAAATTCGATCTGGAAGAGTCCTTCCTCACCAATCTCATCAAACAGAACTGCACTCACTACTTTATCCCCTGAACAACTTTCACTATGTCCAGTGCAAAATTCTATTTTTCTCTCTACATCCAAAAAGCATTATTGATTTTCATGCTTTCGAGGAGCATTATAGATTTTCATGAGTGTTTGCATGGTGAGATCATAAGCTTGGATATTATTCTCAGCTATGTCTATGTTTCCCAGTAGAGTACTTGGAAAGAGTTGGGGATCTGAAACTCTGGTTGAAGTTGGTCATCTGCTTGTCCTTTTCCTGTGAACTTTTGGTGACCACTTCATGACCCTGATTTATTAAAACAAAAAGGTTTTACCAGACCTCAATCACCTTATCAACACATTCAGGCTCATCTGTATAGAGCTGATGACTACACCAACCAGTATCCATTTATGTTCCTTCTGATATGGTGATATTTTATTTGTACTGAAATGTGATTTTATTTGTATGTTAATAAATAAAGTTGCCTGGGGGTCAGAGCTAATAGCAAGCCATAACAGAAACTGGGTGGTGGTGGCACACACCTTTAATCCCAATCACATGACAGACAGATCTCTGGGTGTTCAAGGATACAGCCAGCATGGAGACACACGCCTTTAATCTCAATACCAACCATAGAAAACCTGAAGGTCTGTATAGACAGGCAGTGACGAGGAGGTCATGTGGTTGGGTTTATAACCAATGAGAAGGCAGAACAAAAAGTCAAAAAAAGGACAGACACACAGGAAATAGGTCTCTTTCTGAGAGGAGGACGACAGTGGCAGCTAAGGGTAAGAAAGGCGGTTTTAAGTCTCAGCTCTCAGCTACTGCTCTGACCTCTTGGGCTTTTAACTCTGCATTTGGCTCTGTGTTTCTTATTTAATAAGACCATTTAGAATTACATCTACATTCTGATGCATCCTATGTATGATAGAGTCCCAGTGGAGAAAAAGTTAGAACGTTAGCCATATTATTATTTTTATTGAAAAGAGGGTAGGTGTGTGTGTATGTGTGTGTGTGTGTGTGTGTGTGTGTGTGTGTGTGTGTGTACTCATAAGTGTGGGTATATATTATGTGAACATATATATGTTTAGGCCAGAGGTAGATTTCCAATGTTTTTCTCAATTAGTTTCTATCTTATGTATTGAGGCAGGGTCTCTCACTTACGCCTGGAACTTACCAACCCTGGCACTTGAACTAGCCAGCTTGCTCCAGGGTTCCTTTCTCTCCATCTCCCATGCACAGGAATTCAAGCAGGCTACCATATCTGCCTCGTATGTGTGCAGTGGAGCTGAATGGCAGCCCTTATCTTGCTCTGCAAGCACGTTACATTGAGCCATCTTTCCAGTCCCCGAATTAGCCAAATTCCTAAGTAAAAAGGGTCCTTGTCTTTGAAAAGACTTCATGTCCAAGATCAACATACATGGGATGACTAAAGATAATAGTAGCCTGAAAGGACACATGGACCACAGATACTTTGGCCAGTAATCTATGAAAGATGTCACCACAGACAGCACACAGACACCCAGAACTCCAAAATAAAATGCAATAAAAATGATTCTAGCCGGGAGGTGGTGGTGCACACCTTTAATCCCAGCACTCGGGAGGCAGAGGCAGGCAGACCTCTGTGAGTTTGAGGCCAGCCTGGGCTACCAAGTGAGTTCCAGGAAAGGCACAAAGCTACACAGAGAAACCCTGTCTTGAAAAACCAAGAGAGAGAGAGAGAGAGAGAGAAGATAAAAAGATTCCAGCTCTAGTTTGGGGAAAGGATTGTCAAAGAAAATATTCTGCTTTGTGATGGATGTGTGATTACACCATGGCCACAGAGCAGGCTCTGAGAGCTGGTTTAGAAAAGCCTGCCAGAGTGCTCGAGAGGTCCCCAGAAATCTACAATGATATATATCCTCTGTAGACTGCTGGCAATGGTCAAGAGAAAGCCTGGTCTGACCTAGTCTGGTGATCAGATGACTAAACACCCTAACAGTCATGCTGGAACTCTCATCCAATAACTGATGGAAGTGAATGCAGAGATCCTCAGCCAGGCCCCAGGTGGAGCTCCAGGTGTCCAGCTGTTGAGAAAGAGGAGGGACTGCAAGAGCGTGAATTGTTGAACCCAAGATTGCAAAAAGTACAGGGACAAATAGCCAATCAAATGGAAGCACATGAATTATGAACCAAAGGCTGTGGAGCCCCAGCTGGATCAGGCCCTCTGGATAAGTGAGACCATTGAATAGCTTGATCTGTTTGGGAGGCACCCAGGCTGTGGGACCGGGACCTGTCCTTAGTGCATGAGCTGGCTGTTTGGAACCTTGAGCTTACACAGGGACACTTTGCTCAGCCTGGAAGGAGGGACTGGACCTGCCTGTACTGAATCCACCAGGTTTAAATGAATCCCCCAGGTGTCTTGGTCCTGGAGGAGATGGGAATGGAGGGGAGGAGCTGGGGGGAAGGTGGGGGTGAAGGCGGGAGGGGGGAGGACAGGGGAACCCATGGCTGATGTATAAAATTAAAACATAATAATAATAATAATAATAATAATAATAATAACAATAATAATAAAAAGAAAAAAAGTTGCTTCAAATAATAAAAAAGTTTAAAAAGAAAGGAAGGAAGGAAGGAAGGAAGGAAGGAAGAAAGAAAGAAAGAAAGAAAGAAAGAAAGAAAGAAAGAAAGAAAGAAGAAAGAAAGAAAAGCCTGCCAGAACTTTTACAATTGGGATCCTGACTTTGAAGGGTATTCTCTCATCAGATCCTCTAAGTCCCTCAGTTCCCCACTTCCTCCCCTCATCTCCTTCCCAGTTACCATTGAGGAAATGGTTTTTCTCAACCATATATTCCCTGTCATGATGTTTTTATTCAGACTGACCACATGCCCACAGCAATGGAGCCAGTCACCACAGACAAAAACTTCTCTTTAAAATTTATTTTTGGTTTGAGGAATTTAGTACATGCACAAGATGAAATCCAATCATATATAACCCCCTATTTCTCCCTTCCAGCTCCTCCATACCTCTCCAACATGTCTTCCAGCCAACTTCATGTCTTATTTTTGTTAATGCCCCACTAACTCCATTTAGTGATGCCCATAAATGAATGCATGTGGAGCCATCTGCTGGAGCATGGAGTCCTCACAGTGACCACATCTTCAAAAGATGCCCCCTAGAAAACATCAACTGCCAGCAGCTCCTCAGTGTGGGAGGAGGTCTAGAGACAAGCCACCCCATCTGTGCCAGAATTTTGAGTGCCTTGATTTTCTGCAGATAACCATAGCTGTGAGCTCATAACTGTGATGGCCCTGTCACATTCAGAAAACAGCATTTCTCAGCATTCCCTTGTCTCCTGGATACTTCCAGCCTCCCTTTTCTCAGGACCAAGGAAGGTCGAACACTTGGTCTCTGTAGATGAACAGTCTTATTAAATAAGAAACACAGAACCAAATGCAGAGTTAAAAGCCCAAGAGGTCAGAGCAGTAGCTTAAAACTGCCTTCTTACCCTTCCTACCATAGCTGTCCTTCCTCACAGCAAGCGACCTACTTCCTGTGTATCTGTCTTTTTATTGACTTTCTGTTCTGCCTTCTCATTGGTTATAAACCCAACCACATGACCTCCTCGTCACTACCTGTCTATACAGACCATCAGGTCTTCTATGGTTGGTACTGAGATTAAAGGTGTGTGTCTGCATGCTGGCTGTATCCTTGAACACCCAGAGATCTGTCTGTCATGTGATTGGGATTAAAGGTGTGTGCCACCACCACCCAGTTTCTGTTATGGCTTGCTATTAGCTCTGACCCCCAGGCAACTTTATTTATTAACATACAAATAAAATCACATTTCAGTACAAATAAAATATCACCATAGGTCTCTATTTCTCAGCAATTTGACCAGTTCTTCATCCTGCATTGACTGCTGCCCACTGAGAGGGGAGGGGTGGGAGAGAACTTCTCTGATAAAGTATGAAAGTGTCCTGAACAGGCAAATTCATAGAGACAGATAATCAATGACATTTGTGGCATACATGATGATAGTTTTTAATTATGAAGGAACCACAGGTGTAAAGAGAGACAGTTCTAGGCACACCAGGACAAACAATCACTTTAGCTGTGAGATTCTCCAAAGTCTACTTTGGATAGATTCTTCATGTTTGTTTCCAGGAGTATTTGTGGTTTTTGTGTTCTCATATGGTCACAGACCACATAAAAATAATCCATAAAAACTCAAAATCAGAAACCATAATATGGGGTTGGGGATTTAGCTCAGTGGTAGAGCGTTTGCCTAGCAAGCGCAAGGCTCTGGGTTCGATCCTCAGCTCCAAAAGAAAAAAGAAAAAGAAACCATAGTATACAGGTAAAAGACCAGTAAGGTTTAAAAGAAATGCCAAGACAACGAAATACGAAATTTTAAATTAAAAAAACTCCAAAAATACCACTGAGTTCATTTTGCATTGACCATCTACTGCCGGGCACGGAGCCTGCCCTAAAGTGTAGTTTGTATGCCCAATGAAACTCCTTGGAGAAACAAATTTATCCTTTGTGAGCGGTTGTCAACTGAGCTATCTTCTTGGTTAAGGATGTGAGTGTGTGTCTACTTCCCCATCTCAGCACTGGGCTCTATTTGGCTTAGACCCTGGGCATGCTGCCACAGTCTCTGTGAGTTCATTTGTGCATCAGTCCTGTTGTATCTGGAAGACACTGTTTCCTTGCTATCATCCATCCTCACTGGCTATTACAGTCTTTCAGCCTCCTCTTCCACATAATTATCTGGGCCCTGAGGGGAGGGAGTTGATAAAGACATCTCATTTAGGACTGAGTGTTCCAAGATCTCTCACTTTCTGCACATTGTCCAGTTGTAGATCTCTGTATTAGTTCCCATTGGCTGCAGGAGAAAGCTTCTCTAATGATAGCTGAGTGAGACATTGGTCTATGAGCATGGCAGAATGTTAGAAGATATTTTATTGCTGTGCTCCTTTAAGAGAATAATAGTATTTGGTTTTCCCCTAGGTCTATGGCCTATCTCATCTCAGATTCTTGGCCACCCAAACAATGTCAGGCCTGGGTTCCATCTCATGGAGTGGGCCTCAAATCCAATCAGATAGTGCTTGGTTACCCCCACAATGTTTGTGCCACTATTACACCAGTTCATCATGCAGACAAGTCAACATCATAGATCAAAGGGTTTGTAGCTAAACTGATGTCTACCATTCTTCTCTGGTAGCATACAGGGTAGCTTCCAGTACCATAAACACTGGTTAGTAGTGGTAAGGGCTCTAGTTAGGCACCAGTTTGACTTCTCCATGTTCAATGAGATATATAGGTGTTATCTTCAGCAATAGGGCCTTACCATCAGTTTGGGAGTCACAAAGATCTTAGTGCTGGACGTCTCTCATCCATGTTTCCTAAGGATCAGTGTGTGGATTTCTTTCTTTTTTTAAGCTGTAGCTTTAATGAGATATAACCCATAAGCTGTAGAATTCACTTTAACAGTGAAAATTATATTTTTGGAGTATATCAGTTTCCAAACATTGATGAATTTCCAAATTTTCTCTCTGTGATTATTCCTGGTTTCATCCCCCAAGAGTTGAAGAAGTCATTCTGTGCTGTTTCTGTCTTAACCACTGTTTCTTGAAAAGCATGGGTCATTACAGCATGAGACTATGGTCTTTATGCAAAGAGAGACCATCCCAGGATGTAATAGGGTGAGAGGTCAAGGATACAATCCTGTCCCCTTCATCACTTTAAAGATACAGAAGCATCCACTCATTTAGCTGTGTGGTGGCCTATGTATGATATGTCTTTGCCAGCCAGTGGCCTGGAACCTGAACAAAGATTACACGAGCACTCTTGGTGGGGGGGTCTTAGGACCTCTAACTGTCAGGTTCCACCCACAGAATACTCTAATTGCCCTAACTGCTGGACCCTGCCTCCATCCTACAGAGTAAAAAGCCCGAACTCTGGAAATGAAATCTCACAAATCTCCACCCTGAAAAGATCCACCCCCTTCCCAAGGAACTCTATGCAAACATTCTATCCCATTCAGTTTGCTACTGTTTCTCCCCCAAGCAGAGGCAGCCACCCTCTTGGGTTTTTTGTCCCTCCCAATAAATCTCTTGTGTGAGGTTGGTTGCGTGGTGTGACTCTGTGGTATTCCTTAGTTCCTGGCTGCCAGGATACCTTTCTATCTGAGCTGTAATGCTTACATTTGGTTCCTTGACTCAGATAGTCTCTCCTAGTGCCTAAATTTCCCCTCATGGTCTAAACTGCACTAGGACCCTATCCCTCTTCTCCAGTCTACCTTCCACAGACTCACCTTCTGCCTCACCGATCACTCAGCACTCCAGCCACCAGCAGCAACTAGGTAGGTTTCCCCTTTGGTCAGTGTAAATGTTTCTCCAAGTCTGGGATCCAGCACCCCTCTGATACTCTTGGAGGCGGAGGTACCCCCCAGCCATGGTCTTTAAGGCTACGGCTAGCCCTCTTCACCTGATCCCATCCCATCCCTCTTAGAGATGAAATCCTGCAGTTTCCTTAGGTCAAACCAGGCTATTGTGCCCCTTGCTGCCCTCTTCTCCCACCTTCTCTGGAGCTACCCATAATCCCACAGCTCCTTCAGGCCCTTGTAGCTTTTATGACCCCATTATCCAACTCTTTCCTGTGGATAAGACCCCTCCTCCTAGAGCTCAGTGTTTGTGTTTGCCTTCTCACCTCTATGAAAGCCCTGGTACCAGGCACCAAGTTTCTCTGCTGGCTTAGCCAGGCTAAGCCCCTGACTCCCACTGAGTGTGGTAATGACCCACTGAACGTCTTGGTCCTCTTTTGGTCCTCCCTTGGTCCTGGGGACACCCACAACTACAAACTGCAGTGACATTTTCCTTCTCTCTCATTCATGAGACTGTCTTCAACACTCTCTCAGTCTCCCTTGAGATGCCTCTTAGAAAACCTCCAGCTTCTCTATCTGACACCTGATCTGAAGGGCCCCAAATTTATTCATTTTTGCAATCAAATTTGGCTTCAATACCCCTTAGATAATCAACCCAAGGGGCCACCTAACGGCACCTTAGATCCTAATATTATTTGGGACCTTGACAAATACTTTGAATGATTGGGGAAATAGAAAGAGATTCCTCATTCCCTATTTCTCTGCTCCAAGCCCTGTTTGTTTTTGTCTAGTCTCCCACATAGACAGACAGAAAGACACACACACACACACACACACACACACACACACACACACACACACACTGTAAATGCCCTGTCTTTTAAGTTACTGCAGATGGATCCGAAAGTTTGCTGCAAACTGGTAGCTTGGAGTCAGACCTAGCAGGAGGGGGAGAAAGCAAAGGAGTAGGCCAGCTGCAGCATGCACACACCCTGTACACACTCTTCACTGCCTGGTGCTTGTCTCGGGTCACTCCTGTATCATCCTCTGTCTGTAACCAGGACTCAAACATTTCCTATCCCTAAGCCTCCTCTGTGGCCCACAGCATTTGTTCTCAGCTTACTAGATCCAATTCTATAAGGCTTCAGGTGTCTTTTAGGTATGAGTGGCATTAAACTGTTGTTTTATGCTGTCCCACTTGCATTTAAAATCTGGCTCCAGAGTTAGGGTATGTCTCTCTCTCTCCTCTAGACCCAAGCATGCTTATTTAAAGGTGAGCCATCTGCTGTGTGACAGAGAAAGGAGAGCAAAACAAAATCAAGGGACAGACCATTCCCAGTAGGGACTCAATAGCAATCTGCTCATCTCATACTCTGTTGGTTTTAGTTTAACTCCCTAAAAATTTTGCTAAGGTATAAATCTTGTCTCAAGATTTATAAAACTAACATGTAAACTTCCTGTACCTCAAGATTTGTAAGAATACTGGGTATGATTAAAACCCTATAAAGTCTGTAACAAAAGAATCTAACACGAGGACTGATAGTTAAAAATCTATACATAGTTCATTTTAAAAGGAACATGTGGCTTGCTGCTACCTGAGCTGCTCTCCCCGCACTGGGATGGAGGTAGACACTTGGTTGACAACCATCTTTGCTAGGGTTGGAAAGGATAGCCTTTATTTACCATGTGACCTCACTCCCGTCTTGATAAAAGTGACCACAGGACATGACCACAGGCAGCCACTCTCCTAGATTCCTGCCTCCCAATAAATCTCTTGAGTGAGTTTTGGGTACAGACTTTCTTTCACTAGAGTGGAGAGGAGCAGAGAAGTAACAAGTTTTGCAGGAGCAGAATTGCTACATCTCTGCACGGAAACCTCCATTTGCAGAGTGGAGCAGAGCTGAGCCGTAACAGCTCTCTTGGAAACCATCCCCCACCAGAACAGAGCTTATAGGTATAGCCTGGCTCCCAACAGCCAGAAAACCTTTCTCTTCAGAGCTGTAGGCATACTCTAGCTTTTGACAGCCAGGATACCTTTCCCTCCAGAGCTGTAAAACTTACAGGTATATCCAGGCTTCCAACAGCCAGGATACCTTTCCCTCCAGAGCTGTAACACTTACAATTGTTGTGTGTGTCTTCACACACACACACCAGAACCATTAGGAGTCATTTCATCTTCCAATGTCTTGCCTTTACAATTGCACTGAACCAATCTCCCAAGTCTTGGAAAACCTTTATAAACAGTAAACATTGACTATCTCCCCACTATTATTTAGGAAGAATATGAAGAGGAAAATTAAGGGAGAAATATTGGCAATGGATGCTAACTCACAGAAATAGAATGTTGGTCCAGCTACATCTATTATTATCAAATAATACCAACTGGGAAATGTCCATTAAACAGCAGTGACAAGGACATAGAATCAGTTACTAGTGGAGTGTTTAGATGTCTGATATTGATGGACATGTTCTGGCCTGCCTCTTGGCTGAGTGAGACCAGTCTTGGCTGAGCTGACTTAACTCTTCCCCACTCATCCTCACACACCTCTTGTAGACTTAGAGGTGAAGACACCAATGTGTGAGCCAGGATGTTTTGATTAGAAGCCAAATCTTTGGATGTCAGCTCTTGCCTCCCATCTTGTTTGAGACAGTCTCTGGTTTTCATCATTGTAAATGCCAGGATGCTTGACCCTCAAGTTTCTGGGCATTCTCCTGTCTTTGCTTCCCATCTCACCATAGGAGCATTGGGATTACAAGTGTGTACTATCTTGTCTGATTTTATGTGGGTCCTGGTAATTCAAACACATCCTCATGTTTACAAGGCAAGCACAGTAAACAGCAGAGAAGAGGGCTCATATTAGGACATTGCATGTGCACTGGAGAAGTTTAAATGTAGAACGTAGAACACCATGGGCTTACTAAGAATACCAGCAAAGCAGTAAATCTTCCCTAGGATCAACAAGATCTCTCAGTAGATAAAGGAGCTTGTCATCAAGTCTGAGGACTTGAGTTTGATCCCCAGGACCCATATGATGTAAGATAACTGATTGCCACAAGTTTTCCTCTGATCTCTGCATGATCACTGTGATACAAGTGTACCCACATAAATACACACACCCATAGAGAGTGGGGGAGGGAGAGTCCGGCAGACAGGCAGAGAGACAGAGATAAACAGAGACAACACATGCAAGATGCACACAAAGTAAATTAGTAAAAGTGGAAAACATTCCTCCACCCATTTCCCTTTTTCCAAGAGCACTGTGTGCAGAGCCCATGTTCTCAATCACTGTGTGCTATTATTCTGGCATAGTAAACCAGTAAGGTTATAGGAGAGGTAGGAATAAAGCTGTTTAAATCAACAAATGCCTATGTTTATCTCTCCTATAAAGAATAACAAAGTCAAAAAAAAAAGTCTGTTCTAGGAATTATTTTTCTTGAACTGTCTGAGACTAAATTGCCAAACTGATAGGTATAAGCTCTTACATTCCTACAAACTAGTGGTTAATTACTTATCATGTAACTGCAACAAAAATGCCTGACCAAAAAAAAAAAAATTTCACAAGCACAGGAAAGCAGGTTGGAGTCTTTAAAGCAAGGGCCTATCTATTAGTTACTTTTCTGTGGCTGTGATAAACCCCATGGCCAAGGAAACTTATAGAAGAAAGAGTTTGTTTAGGTTCATGGCACCAGATGGATTAGAACCCACCATGGCAGGGAAGCATGGTAGCAAACAGTAGGAGCAGGAAGCTGAGAGCTGACATCTTCAAATGTAAGCCCAAAGAGGGAAATGAAAATGATATGAAGCTCATTTTCTTAAAGTCCACCTCTAGTGACTGTAGCTGAAGTTTTCCTGGTCCCACCCGGCTCCTGTGGTCCCGCAGTCTAGTAGCTGCTCAGACCCAAACGAACACACGGAGACTTAATATTAATTGAAACTGCTCAGCCATTAGCTCAGGCTAACTACTGACTGTCTCTTACACTTAAACTCATTTCTGGTAATCTATATGTGGCCACATTTTCTGTGGCTTTACCTGTGTGCTATTACATGCTGCTCCCTGGATGGTGGGCTGGCATCTCCTCAGTTCTGTTTTTCTTTCCCAGAATTCTCCTTGTCTGCTTATTCTGCCTATACTTCCTGCATGGCTACTGGTTTTATTTATCAACCAATCAGAGTAGCATATTCAAAGCATACAGAACATCCCTCAGCAAATGGCACACTTCCTCCAGTAAGGATACATCACCTACAGCTCCTCAAACATCACCAACAACTGGCAACAACGTGTTCAAAAGCCCGATATTGTGAGTAATAGTTCCCATTCAACCCATTACAGACTAAGATGAGGACTCTGGTGTAAATGGGCTCTTGAGATGACTCACAGGAGCATAAGTGTGAGGAAAAACTGGACAGGGAAGGAGGGAAAAACTGATAAAGGTGTGAAGCTCTGCCCCTCCCCCATAATCTATAAGGAGTTAATGGTAGCCCAGGGAGATATGTTTTCTTCAGTGAGGTAGCCCACTGATAAGTGGTCCATGTTGCTGTAAATGACCCCTTATCTTTACTACCCATAAACAACATTAATTAACTCATACACCCAAAAAGACAGGAAAGTAGAAGAGGGAGCTAGTTGGGGAAGAGAGAAAAGATTAGTAGGACTGCGGTAAATAAAGTCAAAATATATTAAACATGTGGATAAGATGCCATAATGAAACTCATTATTATGTACAATTAGTATAAGCTAATAAAATGCATAAATAATTTAACTGAACAACAAAATAATTAAACAACAAAAATAATAAATTTTGACTGAGTTTATCAACCCATCCTGTCATGTATTTATTTTTTTCTGAAATGAAAATTTTGTCCAGGGGAAAAACTCATTAAGATTCAAAAGTAAATGAGGCTTATCAGACTCAATAAGTAAACATAATTCACAAGTCTCAAGAAGTTCCTGAAACTTAGAAGAGTGATAAGCTCCCAACTCCCAGGTTATGTAAGTAACAGGACTATAAGGAATTATACGGGAACTTCAGGGCTGTAGCTTTCTTGTATCAGAGATGCAGCAGTCTTCAACCAAGACTCGGTGATGGAGCTGGTTTTGAATGGCCTGTGTGTGTGTAAGCAAGCCCTCATTCATGCTCTTGTGAGTATCCCTAGAAATTCACTGGTTCACTAAACTAGACTGGAGTGGAGCCATCCCTTTGGTCCCTCTTTGGTGCCACATCTGGAGTAGATAGTTGTTCCTTCACAACTCTCTAGGAAAAGTCAACACCATTGACATCTCAATTTAGTAATTAATTATAGTATGCTGCAAATAAAAATGTTTGGTAAAAATTTAGTCATTAATCTACAACCTACAAGCTCTAGAAAATCTGGCAAGAAGAATCAAAAGAGGGACAAATGGATCACCCTGGGGAGGGGAAATAGATGAGATCTCCATGAGTAAACTGGGGATGAGGGGTGGGCAATGGAGGGTAGGGGATGGGGGATGAGAACATAAGCGAACACAACGCTGGAACAGAGATGGAGTGGGAGAGCAATGAAAGAGATACCATGATAGAGGGAGACACCATGGGAATAGGAAGAAACCATGGGCTAGGGAAGTTCCCAGAAATCCACAAGGATGACCCCACCTTAGACTACTAGCAGTAGTGGAGAGGATGCCTAAACTGGCCTACCCCGGTAATCAGATCTATGAATACCCTGTCATCATAGAGCCTTCATCCAGTAACTGAAGGAAACAGATGCAGAGATCCACAGCCAAACACCAGGCTAAGCTTCGGGAGTCCAGTCAAAGAGAGAGAAGAGGGATTCTATGAGCAAGGGCCATCAAGATCATGATGGGGAAACCTGCAGAGACATCCAAACCAAACTAATGGGAACTCATGAAATTTAGATCACCAGCTGTGAAGCCTGCATGGGACTTGACTATGCCTTCTGCATAAAGACAGTTGTGTAGCATAATCTTCTTAAGGGGCCCCCTGGCAGTAGGATCAGAATCCATCCCTGGTGCATGAGCAGGCCTTTTGGAACTCACTTCTATGATGGGACACCTCTCAAGTACTGAGGCAGGGAGAGGGGCTTGGACCTGCCTCTACTAAATGTACCTCCCCATGGGAGGCCTTACCTTCTTGTCGGAGGGAATGGGGCATGGGTTGGGAGGGGGAGGCAGGAGGGACAAGAGGAGGCAAGAGGGGGATCTTTGGTATATAAAATGAATTTTTTTAATTTCTTTTTTTTTAAGATTTATTTATTTATTATGTATACAGTGTTCTGTCTGCACATATCCCCACAGGCCAGAAGAGGGCACCAGATCTCATTACAGATGGTTGTGAGCCACCATGTGGTTGCTGGGAATTGAACTCAGGACCTTTGGAAGAGCAAGCAGTACTCTTAAACTCTGAGCCATCTCTCCAGTCTGAATTTTTTTTAATTTCTTATTAAAAAAATCAGTCATTAGCATCACTATAAAAATTCTCATTTTCAGTAGTAGTTGTTGATAAAACTAGTAATTGGTGTTTATTTTATAATCAGAAATCAGGGGATTTGGTGGTGACAATGGAGTAGAAATACAGTCCCACAAGAATCAGGGAGTTGAACATATCTATCTTAGATTGGTGTCATCACATCCTTATGTTCCATGACAAGCTCAATGAACACCCAGAATCCTGCATGAGTGCACAAGATTGCCACAGTCTTCATCTTTGAATTTCTTCACAATCTGAATCGGTTTCTGGTCCAGTGGGATGCAGCATCATAACAGACCACTATACATCAAGCTCCACTTACAGTCTCATCTCTTGACACAACCTTTAGAAGGATTGGTTTTTCTGGTTGAAGAAGTCCTTGCTTGCCTATTTTTAAAGGGATCTGCAACAGTTCCACAAGTACAAGAAGCAGTCAGTGAAATGACTCCAACCACAAGTACAAAGAAGAGACGTACAAATGCCAAGAGTGCTTTACAAGCACGCAAAAACTACTTTTACCTCCCGTGCCCTTTCTTAGGTGTTATCTACCTTTTTAGAGGCAGGGTTTCTCACTGGCCTGGAACTCACAAATTATATAGTTTACATGTTTAGTAAGCCCCGGGAATCTGCTGGTCTGTCTCCTCGGTGCTGGGATTATGAGTGCATGCCAACACACTTGGTTGGTAATAAGTGGGTTGGTTGGCTGGTTGGTTGGTTGGTTGGTTGGTTGGTTGGTGGTTAGTTGCTGGCTGAGTTTTTTGGTTGGTATGTTGGTGGATTGTTTGTTTGGTTGGTTTGTTTGCGTGCTTGCTTGTTGCTTGCTTGCTTTGTTCACTTTGTTTTGCATGGGTTATGGGGATTAATTTCAAGTC
Organism: Onychomys torridus; assembly: GCF_903995425.1. Taxonomy (NCBI): domain Eukaryota; kingdom Metazoa; phylum Chordata; class Mammalia; order Rodentia; family Cricetidae; genus Onychomys; species Onychomys torridus. The sequence continues at coordinate 14,740,005 of NC_050464.1, forward strand.
CACATACTTTCAAGGCAAGAACCTTACTGACGGACCTATTTTCTGAAGCCCCTGAATTTAGACAGTTTTTATACTTGGGTCTTTATAAAGCAAAAGATACAACTCTAAAACTGAAATACTTAAACTCTCCAATAGGCATTGCAAAGAAATTCCTTGGACAAAGAGATCAATATACTTTTCTGCAAATCGATACCCCAGTTCAAAGGCAAAACTCCCAAAAAATATAACTTACTGAAAAAGCACACTCACCTGAGTTTCCTTGCAAGGCTGGAAGGAGAAGTTCTGCAGGACTCTGACAAGAGCAATTTTCATGTTCATGAGAGCAAACCTCATGCCAATGCAGTTCCTGGGTCCATCCCCAAAGGGCAGGTATGTGTAAGGATTAATGCTACCCTGGTTTTTCTTGCTGAACCTGGTCCCACAGGAGTAGATGAAGACAAGTTAATGAAGCCTAAGCATCCACAACAGTCACTTGCTTGATATGTTTTAGATACCCATAAGCAGTAGTAAACAGGAAGCTCTCCTTGAGCCAGTTGTGGAAATTCTGGTGTGATTTTAGAGTTTCTTACTTGCATACAACACATTGTGATTATTTTCTCTGCCACATTAACTTCATGTGTACCCTCCCTAACTCTATCCACTGTCTTCTTCACAACTTGTCCCCCTCCTATTTTCATATCTATTTTGTGTGTCTTTCACAGGTTGTCATAGACATTGTGTGTTCATGACAGCAAAGGCCGTGTTCTAGCCAGAAGACGCTATTGACACACCTCATCTCCTCTTTAGCTCCTACAGTCTTTCACCCCATGTTCTGTGATATTCTCGGACCTCAGAGTGGGTGATATGCCATAGGAATTATACAAGTCACAAGTGTGGGTGATATGCCATAGGAATTATACAAGTTATAAGTCTTCCCTCTTGTTTTACCATGGAGGAGCTTTTAGACATGTTGAGATGAAGTGAACATTGTCTAAAACAAACATTCATCTTTAAACATGATCTTTGCATTTATTATGATGTGTTCATTCTCTGAGACATAAGAAGTGAGACCAATTGAAGAAAAGTACGTACTGACTGAACTAACACTCATTAAAGCAGGAGGGTAAAATTCTTACCACGCCTGAAATTGTTTCCCTTGCTCTGTCTTCTCTCTGCTATTCTTTTTTCTCTTCTCCATTATTTTTTCTACTTTCTTCCTCTTAGTTCCTTTACTGCTTGCCTTCCCTTTCTCCCCACTTCTTTCTATCTCTCATTCTGTTCCTTCCAACTTCCCATCCTCCCTTCCTCCACCCTTCTCTTCCTTTCCTCTTTTCCCTCCCTCTCTTCTTTCCTTCTTCCTCTCCCTTTTCCTTCCTTCTTCCTTCTGTCCTTTCTGGCCTCCCTTTTTCTTTCCCTCCTCTTCCTTCTCTTTCTTCTTGCTCTTCCCTTCCTTCTTACTGAATAGTTTAAGTCAGATAATTTACAAAGACATGCAATGCTACTATAATATAATATTATCATTAACTGATTTCTCTATGTGTTCCTTTGAGTATAAAAATCTAGGAGGATAGACAACTTTTATTCAAATTACATAACATATAAATGACAAGAGAATCTTTCTGGTTTCTAGAAAAGTGGTAACTGCAATATGACTATGTGTTTTAAGCTATTTTTTAATATTTTGGAAAAATTCTAATGTATATAAGACTATTATATTTCCACAATCATAATGAGGGTTGTGGAGGTGTGTGAGTAAACACTGCACGTGGACAAATGGTTGCTGGTCACATAGAATTGCACTGAGAGTGCTGTGGATGTTGATTTGCATACAGTACCCTCGTGAATTTGTCAAACATTCTGTTATAGACATTTATCAACATATTGCTTTATTAGTGTTTGGAGTAGTCCCTCATACACAGTAAACACAGGCTATCTGTCTCATTATTAAACAGATATAACAACAGCATGGTCAATCATCTGTTTGTCACAAAGCTATAGGAGGTGTAATTGCTGAGACTGGAAGGAACACAAGAGCCATCTGGTCTGGAAGACATAAAAACTGATGATCTCTTAACCAGAGTTAAGCTCTTCATAGACTATACATAGACTTAATGATGTCTAAATGGCACATGATGACCAAGAAGGTACCAGAAATCAGGAGGTGTATAATTAGATGCAATGAATGTCTAAATTCTAGTCCTTTCACCTTGCCAGCCTCTGCCCTAAAAACACCATTTTTTATTTTGCTTACCAAGAAAACAATTAGACTGTAGAACTATGACTGAAGCCTGACCTTGCCTCTGGGATTCCAGAAGAGACCACCTGAGCCACATCCAAAAGAACAGTGTCTCAGACTCCTAGACAGCAGGCGACATGGCTTTGGAAAAGTCACATAGGGTAAGAAAGTGGCCAGGACAACAGCCAGAGGCAATAATGGAAGGACTTGTGGTCTCCTCTGTCCTCTGTAAAGATGCTCAAATGACAAGGCCCTCAGATGACACCATTACAGCTACAGTGGAGAACCCAGGAGGCAAAGTGTAATCAAATGGAAAATGTAAATATTCTCTAAAGGTAGGGGGAAAACTTAGGAATGAAAAGCCTAATGCATAAAATAAGATAGTGTGGAGGACGTTGTGATATATGTTACTCTTGTCTTAAAAGTTTGAATAGGTAGATAGGTAGATAGATAGATAAGTAGACACAGAGACAGACTGTTCTTGCTACTTATGTGACTTCAACACCAAGAGACAGCACATCATGCTTGGACTAGTCCAGTTCTGGGTAGTTTATATTTTCCATATCCCTGTACCTTTCAGGGTGGAACTCCTCAGGCTCTGGCCAATGCTTTGGGTCTCTGTGAAGAGCAAAGGTTGGTACCATCACCACAGTCCCTTTGGGAATGAGCACCCCATTGATTTCAACATCTGCCTTACAGACCCTCTCGAGTCTTCCAGCAATTGGATATAATCTGAGAGTTTCATTCACCACCATGTCCAGATACTCCATCTGGACCAGGGTATCATAGGTGGCAAGTGCCTGCAAAGAGAGAGAGAGAGAATTTCATAAATTAAGATTTTGAACTAACTTTCATCTGTGGAGAAACACTAAGGGGTTACACTACCAAAGAAAATCTCCTATTGATGAAAGACCTTAGCATTTAAAAAGCATTTTAATAACTGATTCCTGAACATGTTCAATGCACTTATAAGAAATGTAAGGTAATTATGAAATATGGAGACTTTATGGCAATCCCTAACCCAGGACCTAAAATCCTCAGCATTACTATATACTACTTTTTCTTTCTTATCTAGGGAACCATAACTTACAGATCATGATAATTAGAGTAAACAACAACTTGACACACTTAGAATTACCTTTTCACAGAGAGGGCACACACATGTACTTGAAGGTATATAAACATAGGAAGAAGAAAAATCCTTATTGTACTTATTTGAAAATATCCCATGTGGCCATTCTTTTGATCATATATAAAATTTAGAGGTATTAAGTAGGATAAATTTTTCAATGATCTGAGGAAATACTAGTCTCTGCTATATTAAAGGTGACAAAAGACAGATGCAGTCATTGCCATCAAAATGCTCAGTTCCAACCCTGGTAAAAGTCACAATGAGAACAGGATCCATCACTCAGCCACATTCTCTATTGCTGGCCCAGCCCACTGGTTGTTCCCTCAGGGCTTGCCTGTGAACTCTGAAGAGAAATCTAATAAGCTAGACAGACTGCCCAACAGACCGCATAACCTCACACCCCAAGCCTCCCAGTTTGGGCAGAGTTGTAAAGACCAATGTGAGAAACGTTTGACTATTACTTTACAGGACTTTTAGACAAACCATTATGTAGGGTTAAGAGTTTGACTCAGGCTGCCTATGAGTGGTGTGAGATGTGTGGGGCAGAGCTAAATCAATCTTCCGAGCCCAGCCCAGCCAAGGCCAGTCACACCCAGCCAACAGCAGGCAACAGAACACCCCATGACATCAGCTGAGCTGACTACCAAGACACTTGACTAACCAAAGCTCACACTTCCATGCCACTGTGATTTGGTGGTTGTCTCTTGGTAGTTTTTGATGACAGATAATGGATAAAGCTGTACCAATATTCATGTACAAAGACATTGTTTTCCTAAAATTTCCTAAAAGCAGTAAGTAGCCAGTGCCTGTTTCCCATTCATTTCTCCTTTTAGAACCTTAAGTAAAGGTGGTGAAGGAATCGATGATTATCACTTCATTGGAAAAAAATCTCACTGGGTGTGATAAGGAGTCAATGTGTCTCCTCTTCCCTTCTTCCCTCTCCAGGTCCCATCCCCTCACCTTATTGGGCAGAGCTGCATCAATTTCATCCTGCAGTTTCTTCTGGACATCAGGGTGAGTGGCCAGTGAATACAAAGCAAAGGAAAGAGCACTGCTGGTGGTCTCATAGCCAGCAAAAATAAAGATAATAGATTGAGCCACAATCTCCAGATCGGTTAAAGCTAATGAGAAAGGAAATACATTTTATTTTATTTCATGTGTGTCTGTGTGTGTTGTGTGTGTGTGTGAGAGAGAGAGAGAGAGAGAGAGAGAGAGAGAGAGAGAGAGAATGCCACGGTGTTCTTGTGAGGGTCAGAGGACAATTTGCAGGAGTGATTTCTTTCCTTGCAACATTTGGGTCCTCAGATTTGAACTCAGGTCTTTGGCTTGGTAGCAAGTACCTTTATCTGCTGATCTATATTCCTGGCCCAATAGACACATTTTAAGTAAAGCAGATCAGTATTTTTTTTTAATCATGATTTGTGCCACAGGAGACCATTTCCTAAATATAACACCAGTAGCACAGACACTGAGAGCAACAATTAAAAAATGGGACCTCCTGAACTGAGAAGCTTTTGTAAGGCAAAGGACATGGTCAATAAGACAAAAGGACTGCCTACATAATAGAAAAAGATCTTCAGCAACCTCACATCTGACAGAAGGCCAATCTCCAAAATATATAAAGAACTCAAGAAACTAAATATCAAAATACTGAACCATCCAAATTTTTAAAATGGACTATAGAGCTAAACAGAGAGTTTTCAACAGAAGATTCTCAAATGGCTGAAAGACATTTAAGGAATTGTTTAACATTCTTAGTCATCAGGGAAATGCAAATCAAAATGACACTGAGATACCATCTTACACCTGTCAGAATGGCTAAGATCAAAAACATTGAAGATAGCTTATATTGGAGAGGATGTGAAGCAAGGGGAACATCCACTGTTAATGGGAGTGCAAACTTGTACAGGCACTTTGGAATCAGTATGGCAGTTTCTCAGAAAATTTGGGAGTCAATCTACCTCAGGACCCAGCAATACCACTCTTGGGCATATACCCAAGGAATGAATGGTCAATCATACCATGAAGACACATGCTCAACTATGTTCATAGCAGCATTGTTCCTAATAGCCAGAACCTGGAAACAACCCAGATGCCCTTCAACTGAAGAATGGATAAAGAAAATGTGGCACATATACATAATGGAATATTACTCATCAGAGAAAAACAATGACATCATGAAATTTGCAGGGACAGGGTCTCTTACTAAACTAGAAGCTCATCATTTCAGGTAGGTTGACTAGCCATTGAGTTCTGGGTCCTCCTGTTCCCACCCTCTGGCTCTGGGGCTATACAGGCACATGTAGCTTTACCTAGCCTTTTGTGTAGGTGCTGGGGATTCAAACTAAAATTCTCATGTTCACAAAGCAATTGCTCTTAACCACTGAGCCATAACCCCAGCCCTAGGAAACCAACTTCATATAAGTAAAATAGATAACAGCATTTGCCCTTTAAAAAAATTAAATTATTCTGCCTAAAACTTAGTTTTAAACATTTTGAGTAAGTATGAAATAGAAAGGTTTGAGTGCATGGAACATTAGCAGATGTATGAACTATATAGGTCTTAAGAAACCTGAGGCAGTGATATGAAAGCTACTCAAAGTGTGGTCTGTGGACCAGTAGCAACAACATCTTGGAAGCTCTTAGTAGAATCTCAAACCCACCCTACACCACCCTAGTCAGCTGTGATATTTATATGCATAAACCATTGGACAAACGAGTATTACCAATCTTCAAAATGTAACTCAGAAATGAGAGAAGATACAGAAAAAGGGAATAGCTACATAGTATTTAGAGTGATGGGCTAGAGAAATGGCTCCGCCTGTTAAGAACATAGGCTATATACCCTGGTAATCAGATTGGTGACTACACTAGCTGTCATCATAGAGCCTCCACCTAGTAACTGATAGAAGCAGATGCAGAGATCCACAGCCAAGCACCAGGCCAAGCTCTGGGAGTCCAGTTGAAGAGAGGAAAGAGGATTCTATGAGCAAAGGGGAGTCAAGATCGTGATGGGGAAATCCACAGAGACAACTGAACCATGAACTTCAGACTGACAGCTGTGGAATATGCATGGGGCCAGACTAGGCCCTCTGCATGTGGGAGACAGTTGTGTAGCTTGCTCTGTTTAAGGGGCCCCTGGCAGTGGGATCAGGATCTATCCCTGGTGCATGAGCTAGTTTTTGGAGCCCATTACCTATGGTGGAACACCTTGCACACCCTTGATGCAGGGGAAGGGCCTTGGACCTGCCTCAGCTGAATGTACCAGGCTTTGCTGACTCCCTGTAGGAGGCCTTACCTTTCCAGAGGATGGAATGGGGAGTGGGTTATGGGGGGAGGCTGGAGAGGAGCAGGAGGAAGGATGAAAGGAGGATCTGTGGTTGGTATGTAAAATGAATTTTAAAACATTTTTAAAATAAAAAAAAAGAATGTAGGTTGTAGCTAGATAGTGGCGGCACATGCCTTTAATTTCAGCACTTGGGTAGCAGAATCTTGTGGATCTCTGATTCTGTCTTTAAAAAAAAAGAAAAAAAATGCAGGCTGTTCTTGATGAGCACCTGAGTTCAGTTGTGGGTAACTCACAGCCACCTGTAACCTCAGCTCCAGGGGTTACACACATACACAGAAATAAATTAGAAAATAATTCCTTAATTGAAATGGTAATAACTAGCAATATTCTAATAAATGGAACCTCATTAGAGATTGTTTTCTAAATCTCAAATGGAAGAAACATCAACTCTAGATAAATTGCATCTGTGGAGTGCTGTACCCTGATACTGTGAAATGTAGCCCTGTTCCCTAAGACCCAAGCTTTTGACTAAAGCTGAACTTGACCAAGCAAGACTGTCCTTACATGCATTCTCCTTATTTAATGATTTTTCTTTACAGTACGGGGATTAGAACAAGTAAGTTTTATGCACAATGACTCATGTTATCTTCCCATAAAGTATAAACTAGCCGGTCAAGTATAAACTTGCCCAACGTCATTGAGAATGAATCAGATGCCATGGACAAGACCAAGAATGAATCCTAATTATAACTATGGGCCTTCAGTGATAATATGAACATGTATTTTCAATGCTCATAACAAACATACTACTCCATTGAGGAATGTTAAAATTGCGGGAGTTTCATGGTACAGCAAGATGGCTCAGCAGGTAAAGGGCCTGCTGCCAAGCCTGAGGAGCTGAGTTCCAGCTCCAGAACCAAAGGGCAGAAGGAGAGGACAGAATTGTGCAAATTTTCCTCTGACCCTCACACACACACCATTGCATGTGCACACCCACATATGTACACAAACAAAATAAGTGAATTTCTAAAATTTATTCTAAAAAGGATGGGTGACTGTGCATGTGAGGGGGGCAGGAACATATGAAAGCCTTGTATAAATTCAACTGAAATTGACTGTGAGCCTATAATGTCTCTAAAATTTGTGAACTACTTTTTAAAATATACAAAATTAGAGAAGACTAGGAAAGAACTCAGTCTGTTGCAAAGATGAGTTTCCTTGATGAGGGATGAAGGCTATACTCATCTCATGCTATAAGGCCAAATGTTTAGACTGTTGTTAGGGATCACGCCAGTGTAGTAAAGTGGTGGTTGTGGATTCTCCTCAGATCCACGACTTCACTAGCCTTGAGTAGTTAGCTGAGTTTTTAGTACCTAGCATGGTTTCCCTCTTGTTGAGAAGGTCTTAAGTCCAATTAGAGCGCCGTTGGTTACCACCAAGTTATGTGTGCCACTACTGCTGCAGAGCCTAGTCCTAATAGATGTATTTACAAAACACTCCCACACCCAAGGTTCAGGGGACACTGCAGATGAGGGGGCAGGAAAAGCCAGGAGATCAGGAAGTGTTCTGTGAGATTGTGTCTCCTAGTAATGTTAGAAGCTGTACCCATAAAGTCTCAACAATATGAATGCCCAAACACGAGCTGAACAAGGATGACACCAATAGATATGCCAAAGTGGATACACAGAGACAACTAAGGAACGCCGAGAGGGGGAGCCATAGTCTCCTCTGGGGAAGAGCACGGTACCAAATTGCAGTCCCTGAAGGCATGTGTAACGTCATACAGACTTAGTAGATTATATTTAGGAACATTTATGTATAGACATATGTGTATTCAATAACAATGAAAAAAGAGAATGTGAAGTTGAAAGAGAGCATAGAGGGGTATATGTAAGGAAAGGGAAAGGATAAATCTTGTAATTATACATATATATTATGATCTCAAAAAAGAAGAGCTCAGATGCCCATTTGAAAGGCTTATTCAATGTACATGTCTGAACAAACCTGAGTGTCAAAATAAGTAACGTTAGTGAGGGAACAGAATTAATACATGGGGTTGTGCAGGAGAAGGTGAGGAGCAGGAGAAAAACAAAGGGAGAGAGGAGGAGATGAAGAGGAGGAGGAGGAGTTGTGGAGGATGAAGGAAAGGAAGGAAGAGGAAGAAGGAGGAAACAATGAAACAGAAGACGACAGTTTGCCCCTGTCTTACATAGCACATAACTCACGGCTGCATAGGGCAGGATGGTCTTAGAAAGTCATCATTCTTCAACCATCACAGCAATGGCCTCCTCAAAAGCCATCCGTGATGGGAAAAAGAGTAGGAGAAAAGCTAGTAAGAGTAGTAGGGTGTGAGCTTAGTTCCAAAGCTTTCTCCACATGCTCCTTATCAACTACACAGGAATTCAACGCTGGGCTGTAAATCAAGAGCTAAACAAGCATTCATCCCAGGTTTCTAATGACTGTCACCACTGTGGGACTGTTCCTCTCACTGGGTGTCTACATGCAAATCTCCAGGCCGAGTTTTTTGACTCAGTGGGTCTAGATGAGGCCCAGTTGGTATCTGTTATGTAGTTCAAGATCCAGAGACCACTGGTCATCTCCAGTGCTGAATTGCATGCTTATGGCTGACCATCAGGCTTTGAACACAGTAATAATCCTGTGCTTCTAGAAAGTTTCTCTGGCTGCTGTATATACTGTCTACATCTGTGGGTTAGGGTGGGTTTTTTGAAGGGGTTGGAACTGTTTATTTGAAATTTGGAGACACGGTCATCTACTTGAAAATCCTTCTGCATATTTCCAGGACAAACTCTTCACTCTGAGGTTATCCATCAGTAAACATGAAATATCCTTGCTTACCTTTATGAGATGCCTTGATGTTGGAACTCTGGGAGTTTATCATCAGCTGAAGAAAATCCACTCTTTGCTGAAAGAAAAATAATTTTTGAAAGATTCAAGGTCAGTTGAGAGGTCAGAGTGAGTCACAAGTGCAGAACTAGCCACCATTCTGGAGAATAATGCTTATTGAAAGTGCAGAAGTCTGGCTAGGATTCCCAAAGTCAATGATAAACAAAAATGTCCATACACATGCTTTGGAGAGCAGAATGCTTTCCTGAGTGAACACTGGCCACGTCCAATGGCTTTGGTCTTTCCTGTCTCTGACCCTGAGTTCTCTGGATTCTGAACAGTCCAGGTCGGCCCCTTCCCTTTGCATGTGTGCTCACACAGAAGAAGTTCTGGGCTTCAGTCTAGTGTCCTCCCATCTTAATCTCAAACCATTGTCCTTATGATAAAACTTGGAAGCAGAATGACTGGGAGAGGCAAGCCTAGGCTACATAGCAAGACAATCTAAAAAAAAAAAAAAAAAACCAAAAAACAAAAAAAAACTTAAAATAAAGCAGACTAAACTGTGCTGGGTAGAATAAAATGACTTTAAAAAAAAAAGTTTAAAATGATAAGCTTGGAAATGAAGTGATTGCTTGCCAGTATTGCCAGTATGAGGTCTGGGGAGTTAAAGTACCTGGAAAGAATTTGTAAGAAGAATCATTATCCTTTTAGGAAAAGGAAGTAGTAATTTTGTCTCACTTTTTTTAAATTTACATTAAATGATGCACACAAAAAAATGTACATGGAAATGGAATGAAATGAAAATTTGATGCATGCGTATATTGAATGTTACTTAAATCAGGTTAAGTATATTTTTCTCAACATCCATTACTCATCTGTGATGAGAACTTTCAAAGTCCGTTCCTCTATACCTTTGATGATTTTTAGAATGACTTCAATGAGCATAGGAATACAAATGTCTCCCACACAAGCTTATGTCATCCTATGACCATCAGGAAGATGCCCGGATCACATGGGAGTTCTATTTTTAACTTTTTGCTCATCTTTTTCCTCTGATGTGAACTAGGATCACTGAAGACTTAATCTTTGAAGAAATTATCCATTAATAATGATTGTTCCTGTCTGGGTGCAGTGGCTCACAACTTTAATCCCAGCACTCAGGAAACAGAGGAAGGTGAAAACCAAAATAATAATAATAATAATAATAATAATAATAATAATAATAATAATAACAGCCTCTCTGTTGGGATCTTCCAGTCCAACATCAGAGTCATAAATTCTATTCCCAATATGAAACTCTAGAATAGGATTGAGCTGATTACCCAGGGCAACTTGAACCATTGTTCAAGGATGACATGTTTGCTGATCATGTGTAAGGGCCTGAGTTTTATTTTATCTCCAACACTGAGAAAATAACAAACTTTGATTTTTTTTGAGATATACCCATATAGTTTTTCATAACTCCCCTAGTTTACATCCCCACAAATCATACGCAAGAAATCTCTTTTTACTAGCATGTGGTAAAATTCTTGCCTTAAAAAATTTATTCTGTGGTACACTAATTGTAAAACATATCATTAATTTTATATGCTTTCTCTGGCTTGTTTTATTTCTCTATTCCCAACCACTACACTCTTCATTCTCTCCTAAATATCAAAAATCCCCTGTCCTTAACCTACACTCCTCATGCAACTTTTAAAGATGCAGAGGAAATATATACGTGCATATTTGTTTTCTAGAGAGAGGGAGAAATGCATTATCAACAAATGAAAGTCTTTGTGTGAGCAGTTATTACCTTTGCTTTCTCTTGCATGCGATCCTCCTTCATTCGCTGTACAGAAGTTTTAAAAAAGCTTATAACATCTTTTGGAAACAAGCAGATATTTACTGCATCAAATACTGGGATAAGGAATGGAAAGAGTGCTAGAGAGGAAAGAAAAGAGAAACCGTGTTGAAAATACAAATTTTACCTGGAATGATTATATTTAGTCTAAACACTCAGAACAGTAAAAGTTACCAGGATCTCAACCAAGACACTCTCTCTTGCTCAGGTTCCAGGCCACTGGCTGGAAAAAGGCATGTCAATATATTGCCACTGACATAGAAGTGATATCAATGGCACCTGCTGCATGGTTTCAGGGTTAAATCCCTTGATCTCTCACCCTTAACATGTTGGACTAATGTCTTTTTGGATAAATCAGGCTTCAGTCTAGTTGCTGCAATTAATCGTGATGTTCAAGAAAGAGCTTTCACGCTGGAGAGATGGTCCAGTGGCATAAGTGCTTCCCTTGCAAATGTGAGGCTGGGTTCAATTCCCAGAACCCATGTTAAAAGCCAAGTGCAGTGCCTCAGGAACAGCAACAGAAGAGGTGAAGACAGTGAATTCCTGGAAGCTTAGTGGCTAGTGAAGCTGTGAAGTTCACTTACCTCCTTGGTGAAGTTCCAGGCCAGTCAGAGAGCCTGCCTCAAACAAAAGGTGGCAGATGCCTGAAGTTGTCCTGTGACCTCTGCATACTTATGCACACCCATATACTCCAGTGCACCTACCCACCCACCCATGAATACAGACACAAATAATGATGATGATTGATGATGATGATGATGACGATGATAACATTAACCAACAACACAAAAAAATGAAGAAAACCTTATAAGATAGAGACAAAACAATATCCAGAAGGGAATTTATGGGTATTGAGGAAAAACTGATGCCATATGACAATACTTTATAGCATGTACCACTAAAAGAGAAGAAAAAAGCACACTTCATTCAGAGAGAGAGTGGATACTACTGACCAAAGTGTAAACTAATAAAATAAAAAACATGGAGGAAATCAATGAAAACAAAAGATTCCTCTTGGAAAATGTCTTCAGAGTTGGCAAAACATTAGCCAGGATTGTTCTAGAATTAGAGTGATGACTCAGATGACTAGCATGCATAGTGAAGAGGAAGGAGAATAATGCGATGGAAAACCCAAGGGCATGTAAAGGGATCCGACTCGTAATTGAGGGACTAGGACAATAGCTTCAATGATACAACTTAGCTAGAATGGACAGCTTCCTAGAAATACACAAATTGTAGAAACTGACTCGAAAAGAAATGCATTCAATGCATAATAAACCCGTGACATAATGAGAAGTTATTTGTTGCAAAGCAAATACACAGAGATCCATAGCGTTCCTCACAGTCTAGAGAAAATGGCAAACTATGACGAAAGGAGATTATCGTATCAATGTGTTCCAGGATCATACTTAATCTTACCTCCTTCTATCTAGCATTAAGTACAGAATTTAAAGTGCTGCTGATTTTTTTAAAAAATGCTATCCACAAGGAAAGCCTAAAACCAGAAGTTTTCAAAGATGAATTTTGCTAAATATTTAAAGAAAAGCATATACTATTTCTTCCAAAATATAGAAAGGACATGAAAACATCTCCAAAATTTTCCATAAGACAAATATTGCCCTAATACTAAGACCAGAGAAATATCTCACAGGAAAAGAAATCTATAAACTAACATCACTTGTAAATGTGGTTGCAAGATTTTCAACACAATATTAGCATACTAAATCAAGTGACTATAAGAAGAGTTATATTACCCTAACTCGGTAGGGTTCATCTCAAGGATGCTCTGCTGTATAACTGAGCATATCAATGCAAATGAAAATGAGCAAAACAGATGAACAGATGAAAAAAGCAGAAAAGCCAATACTCTTTTGTGATTAAAGACATGTCCTTAATTAATTCAGCACATTATATTAGATATTACTATACAACTCAGGAATTCCCCTTGAATATACATCAAAAAAACAACTGAAAACATATTGAAACAAAAACTTGCATAATATTCATAGCAAGACCAGGTAGTGGTGGTGCACACCTTTAATCCCAACACTTAGGAGGCAGAAGCAGGTGGATCTCTGCAAGTTCAAGGCCAGCCTGGTCTGCAAAGCAAATTCAGGACAGACTCTAAAGCTTCACAGAGAAACCTTTCTTGAAAAACAAAAACAAAAGAATATTCATAGCAGAACTGCTTCACAACAGCCAAAAAAGTCAAAACATTCCAAATATATCCATCAGTCACAGACAGAATATGACATGTCCATAAGATGGAATATAATTCTGTCACAGAAGAAATGAAATACTAATACACTCTTAAGATGCATGAACCTTTAACACACACTAATTTGAAAGCCAGATACAAAAGGTGACATTATGCAGTTCTATTTGTATGAAGTGTCCAGAATAGGCAAATCTGTGCAGTTTGAAAATAGACTTACTTGTTGGCTTATGCCTGAGGGAGGTAAGGAGTTAGTTAGTCATTAAAAATACAGAGTTTCTGAGGTGACAAAAAATGTTCCACAGCTGATAACAGTGATAGCTGAAAATATTTTAAATATACTGAAAACTGTCTTTTGGCCTGTTTAAGTGGACTACTGGCAACATATGCAGATTGTATTTTACTACACTGTTACTTAAAAAGACAGAAAGAATGAAAGTTAGGTCACTTACTCACTGTGAGGAACAATGGATCAAAGACATCAAACTTTAAGATCTTCTTTATTTTTTCCACAAAAGGATCCTGTGGATTATTGAGGGAATCAACATTCACACCAAATGATGTGGCAGTGATCACATCCATGCTGTAGGCCCCAAAAATGCTGAGGACAGAGAGAAATAGAAATTAACAGCCACACCTCTTCCTACTCCCCTAAGACACATAAGGTGTAAAGCAGGAGTAAATTCATGTCCAGCCAAGATAATCAGAGTGCCACACAGAAACCCTTTCTAGGATGCCCTTGTTCCTATCATACTCAATTGTGAGAAGTTTTTCAGGTGACAGTGTTGTACCTGTCTTTGTGCTCTGGGATGACATGGATACTACAGTGGTTAGTCTTAATTATCAAAATAACATAATCTAGAAATGCCTAGGAAGAAACTCTCAAGGAGGAATTGTTTATACCAAGTTGGACAGGCCTATGGGGTATTGCCTTGATTGTGTTAACTGATGTGGGAAGACATGATCCATGTCAGCATTCCCTAGATGTGGTAGTTCGAACATAATTGGCCCCCCAATAAGCTCATAGGGAGTGGCACTATTAGGAGGTGTGGCTTTGTTGAAGTAGATTCAGCCTTGTTGGAGGAAGTGTGTCACTGTGAGGATGGGCTTTGAGGTCTCCTATGCTCAAGATTCCACCCAATGTCCAAGTTCACTTCCTGTTGCCTGTGCAAGATGTAGAACTCTCAGCTACCTCTCTACCACCACATCTGCCTGCACACCACCGTGTCCCACCATGATGATAATGGACTGACTCTCTGAACTGTAAGCCACCCAATTAAACGTTTTCTTTTATAAGAGTCATTGTGGTCATGGCGTCTCTTCACAGCAATGGAAACCCTAAGACACTGGGTTCAGTCCTGAACTTTGTAAGTGTGGAAAAGATAAGCTATATATTAAGCTTGTGTGTATTCATTTTATGTTGTTCTTCACTGTGGATGTCAATTCTCTCCCTCTACCATGTGACTCCCAGGGATCTAACTCAGGTTATAACTTTGGTGGCAAGTGCCTTTACCCGCTGAACTGTCTTGCCAGACCATGGAAAGATTTACTATTTCATTGATACTCTCAAAAAGTTTATGATGGAATACCAATTGTTGGTCATTTTAACTTTCCTGGTACACACACACAGAGTCCTAATATGCACCGAGTACTTTCTCCATCCTTTTCTACTGAATCAACACTAACAAGTGTGTTTAGATAATGTCCCTTCTTTCTAAATTATCTTTTTTTTTCTAGAATTTCAAAAATGACAATTGAGTAGACAACTTAATAATGGATCCTGTATACAGAGGTGAGACTTGTTCTCAGTAAGTCACCCTACCTTCTCATAGGAGATACCCCTTTGCAGGGTGGCCCATTATAGTCCTAATACTGCTACAAGGATGTCACCAGTTTCCTCTGGTCTCAACTTCAGTAGTACTCTGAGCTGTTGTAATCAGTTGAAACACCATACAACTCACTTCCTACTGGTCCTGGAGTAACCTAACAATATGAACTTCAACTCCACAGCTAGCAGTTATGGAGTCTCCTAGCATTATTGTTATGATTTGAATGTGCAATATTCCCCCAGAGGATCATGCATTTGAACACTTGGTCCCTGGCTAGCGGCACTGTCTGTGAAAAGAAAATGTGGAAACTTGGAGGTAGAGCCTCATTAGAAGAAGCAAGTCATTTGGAACAGGCCTTGAGTCTCTATAGCCTGGCCATACTTTGTTCGGCCTAATTGTAGACAGGTGTGATCCGCTAGCTTCCTGCTCATTCCACCATGTCTTCATGTTGTGACATACTGGATCCCCCTAGAACTGTAAGCCAACATGAAGCCTTTCTTCCTTCAGTTGCTTTTGTCAGGGTCTTCTGTCACAGAAACAGAAAAAGAATTCACACAACAACCCAGCCCCCAACAACTGTTCCAGCACTCACTCTTTCATGGAGATGGAATCCCCATTCTTTGATCCATGCCTCATGTTTCTCACCAACATATCTGCATACTGGTTAATGATGGGGAGCATCTATGCACAAAACAAAATACCATCCATAGTGAGCTGAGGGGGCTCAGTTCCCAGTGGACACAGCTTTCCCAACAACAAAGCAAGAAGTCCCATTAACAAAAAGGGACATTCTTAGGAAGTTTCAACTCAGAGGACACTGCTTGGAAAAGGACTGTGATCTTCCACTCTACTTGTCCCCAGATCTGTTCCTCATGTTTCCAATGACAAGCTTATTACTTCATTACCTCCTTGAGCTTTCCACTGGTGAAAGTTGGAGACAGCAAGGCTCGGATTCTCTTCCATTCCTCATTCTCAGCGACGGTGATGGCTTTTTTCAAAATTCCCGATGGACCAAATACCTAGAATCCAAAGCAAAAGAGATGTTGCCCTGTATAGATTTGGAGAACTGCCAGGTTGTGGGGAAATGTGAACAGGCATCACTTACATACATATTATTTATAACTATGTCATTGAATGGCACAGGAAATGTGTGTTTCAAATGCTTTACTCTCTAGGAGGCTGGAGGTAGAGAAAGGAGGGTGTGTCAGTTGTGGAGGTCTGATAAAGGCAGGCTTCAGTTAATCGATGTATTAATATGCATGCATTTCAATATTTTGCCTAGCTTTACTGATAATATGTAATTAATAAATGCAACAAAAAATTTTAGTGCATGTGTTGCATGGAAAGTCACAGGAGCAGCAGCTAAAACTGAGCCAACTGTGGAAGAATAAAGTTTGTCTCCTTTAAAAGCAAATGCACACTCAACATTCTGTTCAACATTGCACTGGAGCTCCCAGCTATCATACTAAGTGGAGAAAAAATAAATAAAATAAAAATAAAAAGTATGTAGGAAGAAAAAACTTCCCTATTTTTTTATGAAAATAATGTCAAGATAGAGAATTCATGGAGGACATAAGCAAACATCTGGAACTTAGAAATGATTCAATTCACAAAAATTAAGGCACACTGGTAAGTGAGGAATATGCAAAACTACATTAAATACGCAATGACTTTCACAATCATTCCAAAGAAAATGAAATACTTTAGGTATGAATCTAACAAAATCTAACAACAGCAATAAAAGTGCTCATTAAAAAAAAATCAATGAAAATTTGAAGGAATGAAGAAATGTCAAGAATTCACAGATCAAAACAATCTGCTGGGGAGATGGCTCAAGGGTAGGAGGGCAGGAGGGCTTGTTCTTTAAGCATGAGGACCTGGGTTTGAATGTGAAGCAGCCACATTTTAAAACATTTTATGGCCATGGGTGCCTGTAACCCAGTGTTGGGGGAATGGAGACAGGCAGATACCAATAGCTCACTGACCCACCAGACTAGCCAAAACAGCAGAGTAGAACAGAACACATAACATCCTCCTCGGGGCCTCTGCAGGTTCACATAAGCACACACATGTATACACACATACATACAACTCTCACAAACACAAGATTCAGACTACTAAAATTTTGTGCTATAGACACACACACACACACACACACACACACACACACACACACACACAAAATAGAGTCTTATTTAGCCATAAAGAGGAACAAAATTATATTTACAGGAAAATAGATGGAACTGAAAATCACATTAAGTGAAGACAAATTCAGAAACATGAATATCACCTATCAGTGTCAATAAGAGTTTTTTAAAAAAAAAAAAAAACTATGTTCATACAACAAAATATTATACGGACTGGAGAGAAGGGTCAGCACTTAGGACTCACTGCACAGCCTCAGTGCAGGGGGAGGGGCTTGGACCTGTCTCAGCTGAATGTACCAGGCTCTGTTGACACCCCATGGGAGGCCTTACTTTCTTGTAGGAGGGAATGGGGGTGAGTCAGGGGGAAGGCTGTGATTGGTATGTAAAATGAATGAAAAATTCTTAATTTAAAAAAAAAGACTTGCTGCTCTTGCAGAGGACTGGAGTTTGGTCCCCAACACACATCAGCTGGCTCATAAATACCAGTAACTACAGCTCTAAAGGATCTGTGCCCTCTTCTGGCCTCTGTGGGCACCTACACACATGTGCACATGCACACACCAAGAGAAACACATATATATATACATAAAATAACTATTTAAAAAATAAAAAAGTCACAAGAAAGCCCACTGTTTTGTACAATAAATATATGCCAATGCTGTAGAAACTAAAGATAAAATGTTTTCTAAGCTATGTGTGGCAACTCTAATAGACAAGGATGTGGGAACCTCGTGGTGAAGGAACAATTCTGTACCTTGGCTGTTGATGGTTATACATAGGTGCACCAATGAACACGCATGGGATTACATGCCCTTTTGCACACACACTACAAAATAAAGAGATGTAAGACTGGTACTGAATAAAATGTATGGGTTATATAAATTTCCTGTCACAGAAACATACTAAATTCATAGTTATGTAAAATATCACCATTGAGACAAACAAGATGAGGAACATATGGACCATTGTTATGTATTGTGGGCCAATGCCCTATGAAATTGTAATTATTTCATGATAAAAACTAATATATTGCCAGGTGGTGGTGGCTCACACCTTTAGTCCCAGCACTTGGGAGGCAGAGGCAGGTGGCTCTCTGTAAGAACAAAGCAAGTTCCAGGACAGCCAGAGCTGTTATACAGAAAAACCTTGTTTAAAAAAACCACTAACATATAAAAACATCTGAGTTTGACTATCAAGCATGTATTAAAAAACCTGGATGTGGCCCTGTGCATCTGTAACCTCAGCTCTGTGAGGGACAGAAACTGGAGAATTGCCGGTGCTTACTGACTGACAGCCTGGCTCCAGGTTCAGTGAGAGACCCTGCCTTAAGGGAATAAGACAGATAGAGCAGGACATCTAACATCCTCCTCCGACTTCCATATGTGTGTAGGTATGTGCGTGGGCATGCATGTGCATATACTTAATGCACATGCACATAAACATTCATGCCTCAAAAAGACCCTAATACATAAATAAATAAATAGAGACTAAGATGTTTTAAATAGGCTCCTACCCGACGATTTGTGAAGGTAGAATAACATTCCTTCACCAGCACTCTCTTGATCATGTCTGGATCCGTGATAGCCAGCATAGGCTGTCGGCCCTCAAAAATCCTGCATTGGCAAAAACAAAGAGGATTAAACCCAGCCATCTAGATTTGACAGTTGGAGGCATGCCAAAGAATCCAGAATCTGATCCAGACGTTATATAACCAGCGCCTTAGTTATGCAACATGCTGCAACATGAGCATCTAGTTCAAGTCAGGGATTCTGACCACAGGTCACTGACATCTCACGAAACGAAGTGTGACATAGGACATTCAGGGAGGGGCAAACACAAAATAGCTCTACACAGAGATCATAACTAGAACTAAATGGGAGCATGTGTTTCCTGGATGGTGCCTACATGAATATTGCCCATGTACTATTTTTCATAATTTTGCATGATCAAAATATTAGAATACCAAAAAGGATATAAAGTGAATGTAAAATTGAAAGTGAGCAACTTAAGTTCAAAATGGTGTAAGATCCAGACACTGGACTGAAACTCAGGTGAACCATTCCTGAACCATCAAGTCCTAGAGAAAAGTCAAAATATGTGAATTTCTCTGCCAAATTCTATCTGCAAAGCATAACACTGGGAAACATATAGGACCTTTGGTAGGAAAAGTCCCCCAAAACCTTTGTAATGCATAGCTTACACTCAAGATCCTGTGGGCTTTAACATTTCCCATCTCCCCAATGCAAGTTGCCATAATACTTACCCCCACATTTTCCCATATTTTTTATAACATTGCTTGTCAAATTCCCAGAATCCCTGAAAAGAGAAAGAAAATAAAAATCCATAACTATTTTAAATATACTCTTCTTACCTCTAGTTGGGGCACAAATGATTTGGATCTTACAAAACCAGGTTTACTATCTATCCCTAGACAGCATTGAGAGGGGCATTCTTATTCGTCACTGTTGGAGTGGAAAGGAGATTAAATTGCTAGAGGTATGTGAAATGGGGATATTAAAGTTTCCCGAATTTTCTCCCAACATTGCAAATGCACAAAAACTCACCCTTGATTGTGAATAATTGCCTATGCTTGGCCACTTACCCTTCGCTACAAATAACAGCTAACAGCATGTCTCTAAAGATTTCACTTCTCTACATGCTGTCCCTAAAATCCCAAGACTCTCTAAACTGTTCCTTCCATAGACACAATGAGGAAACAGAAACTAAGGGAATGCCAGTGAGGTCCACTTAACTCCTGACCCAGCATCTTTGTCATTTATTCCATGCCTCTTTCCTTAGAAGACTAACAGAATTATAACAGTGAAGAAACCAGTGGCCTCCTTTAATTTAGAGCATTCAGTCTCCAGCAAGTTGCTGAGTGAGAAGGCAAGTGAATAAGAATGATAATGAGTGGGTGGAAGAGACAGCACAGTGGTTAAGAGCATTGCCTGGTGTGCCAGAGGACCAGGGTTCAATTCCCAGCACCCAGATAGCAGCTGTCTGTAATTGCAGTTCTAGGGGGACACCTTTGTGAGCACTCAGTCATACACAGACTTGTATGCAGGCAAAATACCCATACACATAAAAAAAATTTATTTTTAAAAAATAACAAAGAGGCCGGGTGGTGGTGGCACACGCCTTTAATCCCAACACTCAGGAGGCAGAGCCAGGCGGATCTCTGTGAGTTCAAGACCAGCCTGGGCTACCAAGTGAGTTCCAGGAAAGGCACAAAGCTATGCTATACAGGGAAACCCTGTCTCTAAAAACCAAAAATAAATAAATAGATAGATAGATAGATAGATAGATAGATAGATAGATAGATAGATATAGAGAGATAGAGAGATAGATAAGTAAATAAATAACAAAGAGAATTTGCCTTTATGGCTCTCTGGCAGCATGGAAAAAATGGGGAGATGCCACTTCTACACAGAACACAGCAAAGGAAAGTACTTTCTCCTCTACACATAACATTGGAAATGAAATACTTGCTCTGAGTCTCTGACACTTCAAAAGAAAACTTCTGCTAAGTTTCAGTTATAAGTTCTAATTATGCAAATAAAAATTCCAGAAGCATGGCTGTCCCTTGCTAGAATCTGCACTGGGGACAAAGGACATTGCCCTTGGAGGATCACAAGTCTGAACATCAAGTCCTCAACACAAGTGTTGATATGTCAGAGGTCTGAGCTGATGAACTGTGCCAAACCGGATTCTCCAAAGACTAACAGCAAGGCCTTTGAGAAGCTGATCTTGTCTCAGATGGAAGCCAAACATTGTTTCTAAAATGCTACCTCAGTTCTACTCAAGATCTTGCCTTTTTATTGATGGAACTAAGCCATCCTTGGCAACCACAAGAGGAAAGATAGGGAGCCCAGTGAACACTCACCTTCTGGTAGTAAGCAAAAATTGAACCCAAGAAAGGCAGAGGCTTGGGCCCAGGAATTCCCAACTTTTTAAAAATCCCATGTGAATGGGTTCCATACCTATGAAGTGAAAGAGAAAACCAGTACATTAGGATTGTCATTGTATGCTAATGTGGCTCACCAGTCGTGGATAAGACACTATAAAATTCAAACATAGGAGGCAACATGTAGGCAACAAATAACAAAAACTCAAACAGCAATGACTATTTCTGGTCTTCATGTCTTCTCTAGAATTCTCCATGGGACTCTCAAAGACCACAAAGGTTATCTTGAAAGGTAAGTAAAATTCGGGGTCTCTAAATCTTAACGTTGATCATTATTAAATGTCAGGAAACTTGAGTTTGAGTGTTCATGGGACATCCAGGCTGAATTCTTGTATGTTCACTTGCTCTTATTTAGGAAACTGATTGGATGCTAATCGGCTGTCCTTCAGTGAGAGCCACAACCAGCAAGTGTATCTGAGAGTTTTCTCTTGAGAGAGGAGGCATAGTCTCCACTTCCTGGTAACTCATACCTGAAGGTATTTCATTTCATCACTGGCCTATCCTCTTCCTTATCCACCTATACTAAGGGATTCCCACAACTGGACAGACAGGTATATCAAACTCTGATGAATTTTTTAAAACCTGATAAGCAAGTTTATTTCAAAGCATACAGACAATCTATACCATGTATTTGTTTACACATTAGGCTCCTATTCCTGGCACTATCAAAAACAAATGAGTAAATACATCAGTTGTCGCAAATATTGAAAGCAACAGCCCCACTTTAACCTTTTGAAGGAAGGTCCTGGGATAGCTAAAGCTGAATAGAAAGAAGGAAATGAAACATTTCCATTAATTGTAAAATATCAGGTGGAAAAGATGTTGCCACAATACTTTAAATACTTACCTATTGCTTTAAAGATAAATAAAAATAAACCACATTTGAATTTTTCATTTGCACATCATTACGAGTGTCTACCCTTCCTTAGAGTAAAATGGTAACAGAAGTCACAGACTCATAGGCTCTCTCTCTCTCTCTCTCTCTCTCTCTCTCTCTCTCTCTCTCTCTCTCTCTCTCACACACACACACACACACACACACACACACAGAGAGAGAGAGAGAGAGAGACAGAGAGACAGAGAGAGGGAGAGGAGGGAGGGGAGAGAGAGAGAGAGAGAAAGAAAGGAAGGAAGGAAGGAAGGAAGGAAGGAAGGAAGGAAGGAAGGAAGGAAGGAAGAACAAACAGTGGTTCTCAACCTTCCTAACGCTGCAACCCTTTAATACAGTTCCTCATGTGGTGGTGACCCCACCCATAAAATTATTTCATTACTACTTCATAACTGTAATTTTGCTACAGTTATAAATCATAATGTAAACATCTGATATGCAGAGTATCTGATATGTGACCCCTGAGAAAGGGTCATTTGACCCCCAAAGGGCTCTCGACCCACAGGTTGAGAACAGTTGTAGTAGAATGAGCTAGGGCTGGTGGCCACACATGCTTTGAGTCCCAGAAATCGGGATAACCTCGCCTCACTTGCACAGGAATCCCTTCACTGAAAGCAAATCCTGAGATGGATGTTTTGACCGGTGCTCCCAGTAGAACTTAGAATTTGGGTTACAGATTTCCCGCCTTTTGAGGATGCCAGTAGATCTCAAAGCCAGGTGGAAGTAACTCCTTATGCTGAGGCTAGTGGATTTGAAGGGAAAGAACCAAAGTCAGGTCTGCTTTGCTCTACAGATTCATCATTTATGGGGACTAGAGAGATGGCTCAGTGGTTAAGAGCACTTGTTGCTCTTGCAGAGGGCCCGGATTCAATTCCCAGCATCTACATGGTGGCTCACAGCCATCTTTATGTAACTCCAGTTCCAAAGGATAAGATGTCCTCTACTGACTTCTATGGGCAACAATAATACATGTAGTGTGCATACATACATGCAGACCAAGCACCCACATAAAATAAAATAATCAAATATAATACAAAAAGATTCATTACTTAGAAGCAAATAGTTCAGCATGTTATAGGTAGAAGGACTGAATTTGGGGAAGACAGAGAGCTCCGGAGAAGGATAATAAAACAAGGAATAATCTGAGCCTACCGTACAGCCTGGAGTATACTAGGAGCATTGTATAAATGGTCTTAGAGGTGGGACAAGGGAACAGAAACTAGCTATGTGCACATGAGGCAACACTACACATCTCGTGCATCAGAGGACACAGGCAAAGATGACACATCCCCACAATCCCAAGACCTTGCATAAGAGGCCTCCTCCCATCACACACAGTGACCAGCTATTTGTAACCTGCTTCTACTGAGCTCTGGTTGGATAATCTGGGGATACCCCAAGTCTAACTGAGGTCACTTGATCCTCCTATCCACAGAAAGTGGAGTTTAGTAGAAGGGGAAGGCCTACTTATCCCCTTGGATGGATTTGCATAAGACCAACAGCAACACCTTAGATCTTAGCATCTCACACTCAGGCAACATCCCCTTCATTTTCTCCTTGGATTTTCCAAACAGGTAGAAGAAAGAATTATCCAATTCACATCTCCAAGTCTTGATCACTGAGGAGAGAAGCCTGGACAGTTTACTCACAGGTAGAGGAGCACCAGGCTGGTTACCAGGAGCATCCAGGTTTCCATGGAAAAGTTTGGAATCAGGTCCATTGCCGCTTTCTTTAATCAAGTCTCTCTTTTGTGTTTTATTCTCAGCTCTGTGTGTTGTACCTTTCAGGTCTGAACCTGATGAGTTCCCTTCCCCACCCAGCTGTGACTCAAGGAGGCCAGCCTGCAGTGCTTAAGTACTGGGAAAGGGGTTGGGCTGGCCTTGCAGCCAATGAAAACACCAGAGTGCCCCACCCACAGTTCCATGAGTCAGGTGCACTCTCTATCTTAGCAGCTTGGGCATGGTACCATGGATGTGCCCACTTTGATCTTTGAGTTCATTTGGTAATAAACATTAACCAAAAAAATGCAACCAGTGATTTCATTATCACTGAGTGCAAAGGTTATTGCTTCTTATCAGAAACTTATTTAATGAAATCCTTGGCTTTAATTCTTCTCTAGTGCTTCTGTACTTGTTTGTTTTCTGTAGTTGTGATTTAAAAAACACAACCTGGGGTAAAGAGTTTATTTCATATTGCAACTTACAAAGGGAAGTCAGGGCAGAAAGTCAAGGTATGAATCTGCAGGTAAGAACTGAAGCAGAGCCCATGGCTACTTACAGGCTCACTCCCTATGGCTTGGTCAGCCTGATTTATTCCCCGCTGGAAATGGTTCAGAGAGCTGGGAAGGGTCCAAGGATCAAAGACCCTGGAAAGTGAGAGTTTCCTTTCCTTCTCCTTTATAGACTATTTACATAGTGTCTTCTGAGTTTTTTGGAGGGGTGTGTGTGTGTGTGTGTGTGTGTGTGTGTGTGTGTGTGTGTGTGTGTGTGTATGTTCACATTCTGTTTTGTTGTATGCAGCCCATGGTCAGAGGATTTGGTGGTTTGAATGAAAATAGCCCCTGTAGGCCTATATATTTGAACACTTATTCCACTGCTTGGGAATAATTAGGAGGTGTGGCCTTGTTGGAGGAGGTGTGTCACTGGGAGTGGACTTTGAAGTTTCTAAAGGCCAAACCATTCCTAGTTAGCCATCTCTCTCATTGCCTCTTGCCTTTGGATTGGATGTAAATTCTCAGCTACTGCTCCAGTGCCATCCCTGCCTGCCTGCCACTATGCTTGATGATCATGAACTCACCCTCTGAAACTAAGTTGCCTTGGCCATGGTGTCTCTTCACCACAGTCCAACAGTTACAAAGAAAAAGGGGTTTCGATCCTTCCTCTGTCATTGGTTTTCCTATATGTCAATCTTGATGCCTCTGGAACCTCCTTCCCTGCTGTTCTCCTACATCAGGTGTAGCTGATAGGTTTATTTCCACATCCTCTCCTGCATTCCTACCATTGTCAGGAAGATCAATGGAACCAGAGATCACCATGTTAAGCAAAATAAGTCAGATTCAGAAAGACAAGCATTGCATCTTTCTAGGTTTTACTTTATTTTTTCAGTCATGTTGGGAGTGGATGCACATGTATGCCCATGAGTGGGTACCAGCAGAGGCCAGAAAAGTACAGTGGACTAGAACTCCCCTAGAACGGGAGTTGTGAGCTACTCAATATAGATGCTGGGCACCAAACTCCAATCCTCTGTAAGAGCAGCAAGTGTTCTTAACCACTTAGCCACCTCTCCAAGGGGCCTAGACAGAGAAGAATGGTTATAAAGGAATAAAGAGGGGACCATGCGGGGGTAATGAGAGGAAATATAATCAAAGGATCTTATGTAAAAGTTCATATTGAACTCCCTTAGAATTTTGGACAATTTGTTACACTAATTAAAAACAAAGCCAAGTAATTTGTGGTGGGACAGTAATAAAACTGTCTTGACTGGCATCTCAGGTACTGGCTACATTGCACCTCACCCATCACAGGCTCAATGGTGTAAAACCTTAAAGTCATTTGAAAGATTGCTTTGGGAGTTTCAGGGCAACCTGCTCACAGAGCCACCTTGCTGTGACAGTGTCCCTGAGAAGATGGAACACAAACACCTATTAACCCCAGATAAGTAACTGATGACAGACCAAAACAACAATTACACCAAAGTCCAACTTGGCAAATCAGCTGCCTTGTTGAGATTACTTGCAGGAGTAGGGGTGAGGAGTTCCTTATTGGAACATGGATAGCTCAAAGACGTCACGCAAAGTTTGCTCATCCATCCCAGTAAGAGTGATGAATCAACCACAAAAAAAAAAAAAAAAAAAAAAAAAAAAAAAAAAAAAAAAAAAAAAAAAAACTTGAGCCCTGTAACTCTCTGGACATTTTTCAGGTACCTTAATAGGTCATAGAGTCTCCTCTCCTCAGCAATCCTTAGTGCTCATAAAGCTTTGAGAGGGGAGGGCCTTGTACATCTGATCAACCTCAAGGACTAACTGAACCTTTTGAGTTGTTCCCTTCCTGGGTCTTAATAAGCTTCCCTCTAGAATTTCACGAGTGTTGCCCAGATTCGTTTTTGAATTTCCTGAGATTTAAGGCATTCCCTTCCAGGATGGATGGACTCAGAGAAAACCGCCACAGGACAACCCAAACAAGTGCTTGTGCACAATCAACCATCAAGTCACACGTAGGATGCCACAGCTGTGGTCCAAATGGGCCCTGTGACTGCTGTATCTGTTAGCAGAACTTGTTGGCATCTGAATTCCATAGGAATGCAGATTGTGAGCATTGGGGGAGAAGGGGGTCACAGAGGTTTCCATAATACTGCACAGGACAGCCAGAAGGACAGGTCCTGTGTTCAAGTCACAGTCCCCATGGCAGTTCGTGAAAAGGGGACAGGTGAAACTACAAGAGTAATAATAATGCTGTAGTAGAGACCCCCACGAAGGAACTCTAGCCAGCCCAAGCGTGGCGAGCATGGCTCTGGCAGGCCTCGCCCTTCTCCCCCATTCCCTCTGTCTTGCTAGAAACCGTTACGTTACATTCCTAAAGCTAGCCACCAAGGTCTATTCCTTTATTTGACCTCTTCTTCCTCCTGAAACTGACCACCAAGGTCCAGCTATCAAAGTATTGAAATTCAGCAATCAGAAGCCCCCTTCCGCTGCCTTAATTAACATGCCCAATTAAATTAAACACCTCATCCTAACATGGGGTTTCCCATTTTACCTTTATAAACTGCCTTTGCCTATGAGCATGTCTGTCTCCCTCTATCCAGAGGCAGTCCTTTGTCACCCCAGGACAAAGGCCCCTTCCCCTTCTCCCTTGTTCCCTTCCCCTTCTCCCTCTTCCACTGTCTCCTGTCTTTGTCTCTTATCCCTACCCTTTGACCCTCTGGGGCAAATAAATCTCCCTTGCGCCAGAAACTTGGTCTTGGGGTGTCCTGAGCAGATAATGGTCCCAACACCCCAGATGCTGGAGATAGGCATCTACAACATCTACTGAAAAAAGACAAGGCCAGTCAGCAGAGGGTAATATGAATGGCAGCCAGCAAGTCTGTAGGGACAGAGCTGTGTATGCTACCATCTGATCTGAATGACAGATATGGAGCCAGAGGCCCAGTGTCTGAATACCCTGTGGTCTAGGTGTACCACTGTCCCTTTTCACAAGGTCCTTCTATCTCTGTAGCAGAAGGGAGCCTTGATTAAAAGCACACATGTGGTTCACGTCTGGAATCTCTGGGATGACAGGATCCTACACAAAGATATGAAAAGAAATAGAAAGGAGCTTGGGTATTTCTTGCAGGCTGCAAGAATATATTACAGAGATTCAGATGTGTTATTAAAGCTATACCTTGACCGGCCAAGGGTCCTGGCAAAAGGCAAGCCATTTATTATGAATATTTGGTGCTTTTATACTCCAGCTGTCTTCTACTATGAAATTCCTACGTGCTCAAATATTTTCAGACCTGCTGAACTTCTAGGTAACTTCCTTGCGGGTGCCTGGATAAGGTCAGGTTAGCAAAGACAAGCTTGTGGGAGATGCATACATTTGTTTCTTGCAAATGAAGCTCAGACTGTCCCCCTAACCTGAGGCCTAGTGGCTCTCCAGAGCAACTGACTGAGAACAAAAGAGGTTTTTACATATCAAGGTGAGAGGTAGAATAACATTCCTGAGGAGGAAGAGAACCTCATGCCAGGGGAAGGAAGGGCAGGCATTTTCCGTAGAAACAGAACAGCATGGCGAGAGAAGAGAGGATAACAGAGGTTCCATAGAGGGCAAGCAGATCTCAGGTAGAGTTTTCTGAGTGTCAGGAGTAGAGAGTAGCAGAGATGGAGAAAGAGGATACAGAGGACAAAGATGAGGCTGGAAGCACAGGAGTTTACTCGTTAGCAGGGCTCTGAATTGGGGAGCTGGAAGGGACTGTCGTTATGGAGACAGGATTTCATCCCAGAGAAATAGAGTAGACGGATATAGAGGCTGGCATGTCTAGAGTTATTTCTCCTGCCTTGAACGCCTGGTGGAGCCATAGCTGAATTGATAGAATTTTGTCTTAGAGGAATAAAGTTAACAGACATAAGAACATAGTGTACGTAGATTTTTTTTTCCCTCAGATATCCCATGCCAGAGGTACCAAACCCCCGGGAACCCTGGGTACTCCGTAGGTAATAAAGGCACACATGGGAACCTGAAGATGTGCAGATGAAGATGAACTAGGGTTGAAACTCCACTGAATTCTCACACATTTCTGTCGTTTTCCTTCACTTCACCAGGCGATGTCCTATAGAGTCCTGCTGCTATCCCCATTTCAGAGGTGTTAAAACTGAGTTTCAGTGACTGTCAGCAGCTTTACAATTGCAATTTTTATTTTTTATTTTTTTAGATTTTTTTTTCATTGTATGTGTGAGAATGTTTTACCTATATGTGTTTATGTCCACCATAAGCATGCCTGATGACCTAAGAAATCAGAAGAGGGCATCAGATCCCCTGGAATTGGAATCACAGGTAGTTTTGAGCCACCATGTGGGTACTGGAAACCAAACCTAGGTTCTCAGTAAGAGCAACAAATACTTTTAACGGCTGAATCATCTCTCCAACCCCACATATCAACCTTTATGGTCACAAAAACATTATCTATTAAGTAAATATGGAGGGAGATTTAACTCCTTTAGTTGGGACTGGGGATATGACTCAATTGGTAGAGTGCTTGCCTGTTATGCCCAAGACCCTGGATTTGATCCCAAGTACTAGATATAACCTGGCACAGTGGCACAAAGCTGTAATCCCTTGGGAGGTTAAAGATCGGGAGTTCAAGGTTATCCTCTGCAATTTAGAAAGTGTAAACCCCACTAGAGGAAGCCCATGAACTGTGGACTGGTGACAGTGAAGCACCCATAGCACTGGACTAGGCCCTCTGGATACGGAGGACGGTTGTTTGGCTCCAACTGTTTGGGGGGCACCCAGGCAAGGGGATCAGGATCAGTTCCTGGTGCATGGGCAGGCTTCTGGGAATCTAGTGCCTGTGGTGCAGCACCTTGAGCAGCCTTGGTGCAGTGGGAAGGGGCTTGGACCTGCCTAGGCTCAGTGTGCCTGGCTCTGCTGACTCCCCATGGGAGACCTCGATTTGGGGGATGTGAGGATGTGGGGTGGCTTGGGAGAGAGGGCTGGGGGTGGGAGGAGGGAGGAGGTGGGGCCTGTAGGTGGTATGTGGAGTGAGTAGAGAATTTCTTAATAAAGAAAAATGAAAAAAAAAAAAAGTGTGAAGCCAACCTGGATACATGAGATTCAGCCAAAAAGAGGGAGGAGCTTGAGAGATGGTTCAGTTAATAAAGTAAACAAAGGCTGCCATGCAAGCACCAGGATATGAGTTCAGATCCTCAGAACATACATGAAAGAAAAGTCACATACAGCTGTGAGCCTGTAGCCCCAGCCTGGTGAAGACAGGCAGATCTCTGAGGATCCCCAGCCCATCAGCCTAACCTAATCAATGAGCCTCATAAAGGTGAAGGGTATGGGGAGATGGTTCATTAAGTAACAGTATTTGCTGGGTTTTGTTTGGTTTTGGTTTGGTTTGGTTTGGTTTGGTCTGGAGCCCCTGGCCTCTGTGTGCAATTGTGTGCATGTGACATACACACACAGACATAAGTGTGGAAGTAAAAATAAATCTTTAAAAAGAATGAAGGTGGAGAGTGATTGGGCAAGACAATTGATGTCAGTCTCAGGACTCTGCACACACATGCTTGCATATGTACTCATGTGCATACAACACATGCACACAGAGAATTGTTGTGGCAGACTAATAGCATCGCCCATTCCTTGACTGTGGGAAGAGGCTGGAGATTCAAGATTGCAACAGCAATCTGGCTGAAGTTCCGATTCTTGCCTGTGCTTCCCCACTCAGCCAATCCAGTAGGTGTCTTC
Organism: Onychomys torridus; assembly: GCF_903995425.1. Lineage (NCBI taxonomy): Eukaryota > Metazoa > Chordata > Mammalia > Rodentia > Cricetidae > Onychomys > Onychomys torridus. The sequence goes on from NC_050464.1 coordinate 14,770,315, forward strand.
TAGAACTAATACTCATTCTTATCATGGCAGGGACAAACAAGAGTCAAGTCACAGCAATGTAAGGGTGTTGTGTGGAAGCTCCCTTTCTATGCCCCCAACCAAAGAGCACAGCATCCATGAAAACAGGAAGGGATACTGTTGAGGACTTAATGAACTCACCCAAATCCAAAACCCTTTTTGTACTTTTAAAATGTAAATCCAGGCTAAGGAAGAAACTCAGTGAATGGGGTGCTCACCACATAAGTTTGAGGATCTGAATTGGATCCCCTTAAATCCAAGCATGAAAAGCCATGCCTGTGCCACCAGCACTTGGAAGGCAAAGGCAGGTGGATCTCTGTGAGTTTGACTCCAGTCTGGTCTACAAAGTGAGTTCCAGGACAGCCAGGGTGGTTACACAGAGAAACCTTGTCTCAAAAAAAATCCACGCCTGTGACACCAGTGATAGGAAACAAAGACAGGAAGGATCCCTTGGGGTTAATGGCCAGTCAATGTAGCCAAATCAACAATATCCAAATCCAGTGAGTGACCCTGTCTCAAAAAGTGAGGTGGCCATGGGAGGCCTGCCCCCCCACCCCCATCCTGAACAGAAGCAGAGGAGGAGTGGATTGGGGGTAGGGGGAGGTGGGAGAAGGGAATGGGAGGTGAGGAGGGAGAGGAAACCATGGTCAGGATATAAAATAAATGAATAAATTTAATAAATAAATAAAGTGAGGCAGAGCAGCAATTGAGGAAAACACTCGATATTGATCCTTGGTCCCAAACCCGCAGTTTCACAATGCAAAAGCAAACAGACACACAACCATGCACAAGAGGTAAAACCCATCTGTAATTGATCATGGTTCGCTCTGAAAAACCTACTTAGTTAAGAGGATCCTGTGACTATATGTAATATGGCCTTCCCCTGTCCTATCCACCTATTAGCCTGTAGTCTCACTGGGTGGGATAGCCTGGTTATTCCTTGAGATTATAGCCCGGGCAGCATTAGGCTAACCCACTGTGTAAGGTCTTAGCCTATTAACGAAGGAATGCTGCTGTGAACCTTGCTCTATGTGAGGTAATAATTTTCAGCATGAAGAAACAGGTACACTGAGAACTGAGCTGAAGATGTGAAGGTACATACTGTGTGCCTGAAGTGCATCCTCACCTCTGACTTGTATCGAAGCATTCACTGCCTGCTGGACTTGGAATGGACAGATGACTCACAGCCAGGCGTAAACTGAGTAACAGCCAGATGCAGCCCTGGTTGCAGACAGGAACAGTTGTTAACGAAAGTACACTGAGCTGAAATTAATCACCCAGGTATTAGATACATACAGCCTTATCAATATTGAATTGCTTATCTTTTCCTGTGCCCCTACCAAGACAAAGTTCGTTCTTTCATAACAGTAAAGAAATCATTAAGCTCAGAAATAAATATAAGCATGCTTATTGATCTGTTCCCAGTTTTAGTTTGAAAAAAAAAAAAAAGGCTGGACTCTGGGAATCCCATGAGAAGAGGCTGAGCCTCCCATTCCCCATGTGATAATTAAGGAGATGGATATATTTGAAGGACAAAGAGGGAGACTTAATCCCTGAGACCATATTAGGAATGGATAAAAGGATTCATTGACTCCAAGTCTGTCTCCTAAGGTCTAACAGGAGCTTTTGGATTGTGTGTGTGTGTGTGTGTGTGTGTGTGTGTGTGTGTGTGTCTGTCTGTCTGTCTGTCTCTGTCTGTCTGTCTGTGTGTAGTGTATGCATGTGTGTGTGCAGTTGCACCCACCCTTATGAACACGTGTCTTCCTCTATTGCTTCTGCATTTTTGTATATACTTTTTTAATTTTACTACATTTTAAAGTCTGTTTTGGGATGTGTGGGTGTGTGTTACAGCATGCATATGAAAATCAGGCTGACAAATTTATTCTCTCCTTTCACTATGCAGGTCCCACAGATGGAACTTCAGTCTTCAGACTTGGCCACAAGTGACTTTATCCGCTTGAGCATATTAGATTCAAATTTCATAAGTCACAATCTTTTTTAATACTTATTTTTAATCATGTGTATGGGGACAATGGTGCACATGAATGCAGTTGCGAATCTAGGCCAGAAGAGGGAGACAAATCCCCTGTAGCTGTAGTTACACCTTGTCAACAGTTAGAAGCAGAAGTGGGGAATGAGGTCACCTGAAAGAGAAATATATACTCTTAGCCACTGAGCCATCTCTCGGTCCCACCTGCTTCTGTTTGTAGATACACTCTTTTTTTTTTTTTTTAATGTGTATGAGTGTTTTGCCTGTGTGTGTGTGTATACACACTGCATGCATGCTTGGTACCCACGGAGGCTAGAATGAGTGTTGAAGAAGACCCTCAAGTTGGAATTACAGATAGTTGTGAGCCACCGTGTGGGTGCTAGAAACATAGCCCAAGCATTCTGCAAGAGCAACAAGTGCTCTTAACTGCTGACCCATCTCTCTAGTACTCCCCCACCCCCGTTTTTAGCGCGTGCACGTGTGTGTGTGTGTGTGTGTGTGTGTGTGTACCCACACATGTACAGAGTAAAGTGCATTTTATTAAGATAAGGTGTCTCACAGAATCAACTAAGCAGATTTCACAGAGAGTGAAGCAGCACTCACACAGCCTGCATGGGTCTGTGCTAGGTCCTCTGCATACATGTTATAGTTGTTTAGTTTGGGGTTTTTGTGGAACTCCTAACAGTGGGAGTCAGGGTGTCTCCAACTTTTTTGCCTGCACTTGGGACCCTTTTCCTCCTACTGGGTTGCCTCATTCAACCTTGATACGGGGTTTGTGCCTAGTCTTATTGCATCGTGTTATGTCCTGTTCAGCTGATACCCTAGGAGGCCTGCTCTTTTCTGAAGGGAAACAGAGGAGCAGTAGACTGGGGGTTGGGAGGGGGCAACTTGGAGGAGTGGAGTGAGGGGACACTGCGGTTGGGTTGTATTGTATGAGAGAATAAAAATAAAATAAGTTATCATTGAATGTGGAAAAAGATAAGGTCTCTCAATTGGTATTTTTGTAATATGTCTGTATGTGGTGTACGCACATGTGTGTGTGTTCATATCTGCATGTGTGGAGATGCACATGAGGTTAGGGAGGTTCATGTGTATGTGTGCACATGCCTGTGGAGGCCCAAGGTTGGTGCTGAGTGTCTTCTCTGGTCACTCTCTACTTGTTCTAGTTTGATCTCTCTTGCTGTCATTCAAAGCTTGGCCCAAAACCAACACAGAGGAGGAAAGGATTGCTTGGCTTAGACGTCCAGATCGCAGTCCTCCTTTGAGGAAAGTCAGGCAGGGTGCCACTCAGGAAAGCAGAGGCTGGAACTGCGGAGGGATGCTCCAGGCTGGCTTGCTCACTTGTTTGCTTGCAGACCCATGCTTCCTTACATGGGAAGGGACCACATGTCCAGTGGTGCAGCCTACAGTGAGATGAGCCCTGCGTGAATTAATAATCAAGACAATCACACACACACACACACACACACACACACACACACACACACACACACACAGAGGCAACTCCTCAGTTGAGTTTTTCCGTTTCACACCACTCCAGGCTGAAAACTAAGGCTAACCACCATTGCCTCATATACTGAAGCAGGAGTGGTCAGTTGACCTGGAGCGAGTCAATATGGCTAGTTTCACTAGCCAGATGGCTCTAGGCTTGCCTTGTCTCTTCCTCCCAAGGGTAGAATTACAGGAGGCCTGTCACACCCACATGAGTTCTGAGAATCTCAACTCCAACTATCATACTTGTGCTTAAAGCTTTAACTGCAGAGCCATCTCCACAGCCCTGGTTGTTTTCTTTAATTGTGCAGATTAATAAGTTTTGCTCTGATACCACAATATATGCATAATTGATCGTATCTCTCCATCCTCCTTCTACCCCCACCCTCTTTGCTCCCATCACCCACTTTCCTGTCTCTGATAATCCCTCTTCTATTTCCAGGGTGTCACCGAGATCTCTAATAACCTCTTATGCTCAAATATCAAAAGCGTGGCTTCCAGTGGGACAACGTTGAGACACAAAGCCTTTGGGAAGTGATTGAGCATGAGGGCTCTGACCTCATCAGTGGATCAGCCCGCCGCCGATGGATCCATCATTTCACGGGCTACTGGGAAATGGTGGAGACTTTAGCATGTGCTACAAATTGTGCTATTACCATCCCTGGCCAGGAAGGTCTGGCTCTGGGAGTTCCTAAAAGTCTGAGTCTGGACATGAAAACAAGAATGGAAAAGAAGTGAAACATGAAAGTGGTTGGGTTTGGTACAGTAATGCCAGGAAGGCGCAGAAGGGATGTTGGCCACCCTGAGTTCTGTCTCCCAGGAAACAGCGGTGGGGAACAGCGGTAGGAGGCCAGAAGTGTGCACAGTCAAGCAGTCTCGGTGTTTAGAAGTTTTCTCTGGATTGACTACACACTATTGACAGCAATAGAAAAGCAGTGTTGCCTGGGGGCAGTTTCGTCTCTAGTCAAAAGACGATTATTCGACACACCTCCTGTTCTTGGAAGCCAAGATCAGGGGAAGAGAGCATGACGCACAGAAAAGGGCAAGTCTGAACAGCAAGATGGAGCTGGTTCCCTTAGGGTTAGTGCAACGA